>NW_025931241.1:0-47632 GCF_000764305.2 Hyalella azteca
ATTATTATTTTATTTAATAAGCGTTTCTGCTGACAGTTCCAAATTATCAGCTACCGTACAATTTTTAAATGGACCATTTCTAGCGCTTATATTTTTGTGATACAAATAGTCGCACAGTGAATAAATTAAATATATCTATTAAATTTGTAGGTTATCTCATGGTGCTTAGCGAGCCATCAGCACAAAAAAAACTCAAACATGATGGTTGGTGATTGGCAGAGGCATGATAACGTAGCCTCAAACACGATGATTGGTGATTGGCAGAGACATGATAACGCAGCCTCAAACATGATGATTGGTGATTGGCAGAGGCATGATAACGTAGCCTCAAACAATACTTTGAAATGTAGCGGCCGCTACCGCTACGTGCTCTAAATGTAGCGGGCGCTACTGCTACCGCTACATGCTCTAAATGTAGCGGGCGCTACCGCTACCGCTACATGCTCTAAATGTAGCGGGCGCTACCGCTACCGCTACATGCTCTAAATGTAGCGGGCGCTACCGCTACCGCTATAATTGCTTAAATGTTGCGCCGCTACCGCTACCGCTACTGAAAATGTAGCGGCCGCTACATGTAGCGCGCTACTGCTCACCTCTGTCTATCAGATCGTACGTTTAGTTCGATCAGATCGTACATTTAGTTCGATCAGATCGTATGATTAGTTCGACCAGATCGTACGTTTAGTTCGATCATATCGTACGTTTAGTTCTATCTGATCGTACGTTTAGTTCGATCAGATCGTACGTTTAGTTCGATCAGGTCGTATGTTTAGTTCAGTGGTTCCCAAACTTTTTCAGGCTGGCGCCCCCTTTGGTTCCCTAGTGAATTTCTAGCGCCCCAAACAGACACATATAAAAACATTCGCCCCTTACTTGAAATTTAGTACGCTGCAATTTCCAAAGATAAAGGTTAAAAACAAATGTGTATTTCACAAATAGAACCCCATTTAGTAAACCAATATGCTTTTGTGCCGTTTTAACTGTTTCAGCACTAGAAACCTAGGACGTCTCGGCTATGAGAAACGTTCTTGGAAATAAACCACTGGGCCAGGGTGGTCCAGTGGTAACAGTTCTGAGTACCAAGATTGGAGCAGAGAGGCGCGGGTTCGATCCCAGCTCTGTGCGCCAGTTTCTGGTCAGAATCGGCGAGGAGACCGAGTGGAAGCAGAATTTGAATCAGCGAGTTGCGAGTTCGAGACCGCAACAAGCTGTGGATGTTCTGCGATGTTAAGAATCGGCGACAGGCCTACGGCCTAATAAATGCTGAAACCGCTATTATTATACTGTAAATGTACGGCCGGACTCGTGGCCGGTCGCACGACCAATCTCCAAATTCAATTATCAAGTAATATCTCCCAAACGAATGAACGCAGTTCAATGAAACTTGGAACATGTATTCATCAGAACTTAACGCGGATTTTTAGCTCGTAAAAATTACTAAATTTTACCTTCATTCGTGAGTTATATTGCGATAAAGGCCGAAATTCGCAGTAATCACAGAATTTCTTCCAAACTACTGAACAGATTTGAACGAAATTTTGAATATACATTCCTAACTACCAAACGGTGATTTTTTAGCTTGTTAAAAAATGTTCGATTTTACCTTCGAATGTTCAACGATCCTTAACTATGTTCAGCGATCTTACTATGTTCAACGATCCTTAACTATGTTCAGCGATCTTTAATGTTGTTCAACAATCCTAAAGCCTGTGCAACGCTGTTCAACAAGCAATAAATTATTTATATCAACGGTCGTCAGCAAACTGGGGTAAACTGCATGCAGAAGCTGAGCTGTGGACTTGTTAGGGTAAAGGTGGAGGGGAGACTGCTTTAAATTAACCATTCTTGTAATTATATCACTGATGGGACTGGGTCATGAGATGCTGGGTCATAGGGTGAAGTGTGTGGCCAGGTGAAGAGGGTGAATTTGGTAACAAGATGAATTGGGTGACAAGGTGAACAAAGCGACATAATGAACAGGTTGAACTGGGTGACAAGGTGAATTACGCGACATAATGAACAGGGTGAACTGGGTGACAAGGTGAATTACGCGACATGATGAACAGGGTGAACTGGGTGACTATGGGACCAGGTTTAGGCGCCGGAGACTCGAGTGGTGAGGCAGACGATGCAGGGTCACGTCCTGCGCCGTGCCCTCGCCTTCATCATCACCACTGCATCCCTTGACCAACATCGTCCGGACCACCGACAACAACAACAACAACAAGAATAACAAGGGCAACTTCTTCAATTCTTTTATTCTATTATATTGTGTCAATTCTTTAACATTCAGTTCAAACGTGTGCCTGCACTTAAAAAAAATGAACGGGATTGTCCTAATAACGATGGACTTTTCGTTCAGCCTGACCAAGTTCCATGCGGGGAGAAAGAGCATATCAGTGCTATGTGCAGGAAATGTGTCACTATTTGGACGATTTGATCCATTAATTTTTCTCAATGTATTGAGAAAAATCAGGGAATTATGAACTGGCCAATTGCATGAACACCGACCACGTCACGAAAACAAATCTGATTGCCAATTAGCTTCAGCTGGATGTTTTCGTGGGGAAAAACGTGCGAAATTATTTATTGAATTTATAATTATTTTGTGCAGCTCAAGGACTCATGGGCAGCGTGAGAAACTGGCAGTGGTCTAAAGCATTAATTTATATTTTAATATTGATGAATACAAAATTGTATACAATATATATCAAAAACAAATAAACTATAAAATATATAAAATAAATAAATGTTATATGTTCTAACATAACTTTGTTTTATACGATTTTAAGAAATAAATTGGCTTCTTATTGACAGTTCACGCAGGTGAATTCCTTACACCAGTGCGTCGACTTCATTGCACGCTCGCTCTGTTGTTGTTTTGTTTATTATCACAAACATTATTTACCCGTTACCGAATTCCATTTCAAAAAATTAAGTAAATTTACATAATCTGTGTTCACAGTTCCATAGAGAAAGAAATAGAAACATAAATTTCCCATTTATGGGTAACACCCCGCGTTACTTTTAATAAAAGCTTTGACATTAGGAAACAGGCTCAACACTTGAAAGTATCAACTTGCAACTGCAGATGCGAAGAATTCAACAGCTGCGTTCCTCTTATCAGTTAAGAACTCTTAACCCCTCCCTCCCTAGACCCAAATGTGATAAGAGTTAAGGCTCAGTCTTAAACTTTGAAATAAATACTTTCCCGCTAAATAATTGTAAATAATTTAAAAATTTTTATGTTTAAAATGAATTTTCAACTTAAACCAAAGAGAATTCTTAGACTTTTTATTAAATTTTTGTTGATGACCTTGAGAACGTTAACTATTTAAACTCAAGGTGGCTAAAGAAGTAATTTATCTCTCAGCTATGCGGGACCATGAAGGCTAGAACTAGCAAAATGTTTCTCTTCGTTACACACATTCTTCCTAACGTTACACACATTCTTCCTAACGTTACACACATTCTTCCTAACGTTACACACATTCTTCCTAACGTTACACACATTCTTTCTAACGTTACACACATTCTTTCTAACGTTACACACATTCTTTCTAACGTTACACACATTCTTTCTAACGTTACATACATTCTTTCTAACGTTACACACATTCTTTCTGACGTTACACACATTCTCTCTAACGTTACACACATTCTTCCTAACGCTACACATTCTTCGTAACGTTACACACATTCTTCCTAACGCTACACATTCTTCGTAACGTTACACACGCTCAGCAAAGGTGACGTACGGACTCTTGATGGGTGAAAAAGAAGGTTTTTTGGATTTAAGTTCATAGACGACTTCAAGAAAAAGAAATAAAACAATAGGAAAATTAAGACCTAACGATAATGACGGTAGTTAATAGAAGGAGTCGTTAGCACCAACCAACCTAACACCCATGGTTGAACAATTGTTATGATTTTACCCATGGCCCACACCGTTCACTGGGATATTCACTTGTGTCCAGTCGTACACTCATGGAAATGTGAGACTTTGTCTGTCCATCTTAAAATGCCTAGCAAATTACGGAGCAGGCAATAAGTCCAGCAGCTATCTCAATCAATCGTCAGCTATGGAAAGATCGTTTTCCAAAGGCCGGATCCCTTGTGAATCAAGTCGCGAAAAGTTCAAGAGTCGGTAACAGGCCATGGGCCTATTTTCTTCAATGCCGACACTTCTATTCTAAATAGCGATGGACATTTGCAATTCTTTGGGTCATCATGCCGCAGTTTTGCCCATCTGTGTTACGTAGAGGAAATGTCAACACCTGGACAAAGTGACCCATCCATTTTTCCGAGTGTACCTTGCGAAAAGGTCTCCGAGCGTCATGTCCGAAATAGTAATCTAAATAATTTTATTAGCGTAGTGTGGCTAATTAAGGCCCATAACCAGGTCTTCTCCGACGAGGACTTCGCATCTCATGTCAATATTTTTTACGTTACGAGGATAACAAATTGAATTCGTGACGTCATAAGCATATATTTTGAGCTACCGCGGCACATAGATTCAAAGCGATGGGTCATGAAGTAAACATTCACAAAGAATAAATATATTTAGAGAAATCCAGACCTTCATTAGGAATGAAAGNGTTACGAGGATAACAAATTGAATTCGTGACGTCATAAGCATATATTTTGAGCTACCGCGGCACATAGATTCAAAGCGATGGGTCATGAAGTAAACATTCACAAAGAATAAATATATTTAGAGAAATCCAGACCTTCATTAGGAATGAAAGCATGTGAAGTTCCCAGTCAGTGCATTAAAGATCAGTATTATTACTTGTAATTTTAATTAAAGTTATTTGACAGCAAGACCAAAGATATCAAAGTTACTGGTAATAACGTAAATTCAAACCCATCAAATAAATTTAATTGCCTTCAAATACAACTAAAGTCATAAAAAGTGGCTTCCTTCAAACACCAAGTCGAAGCAATAACACCAAGATGCTGTATAAGGAGGAACAGTCAGAGCCTTTAAGCAAATAAGTGTAACCAGAAATACAATAGATTTAAAACTAGATGCTAATGCTCGACAGGAAAAATAATGGCGGCAGTTCTTATAAAATAAGGAAGAGCCTGGCAAAAAAAAAAAAAACTTTAGCGTGAGAACAGAGTGACCATAGATTAACAACATTAGACTATTAATGAACAACATCCGAGTGTACAGCAACGGCACAATGAGAAGTATTAAGCAAACTAACAGTACTTTGCATGACAAAGTCAGGCTTAAAACCGTCCGGTGAACCAAAAGCTAAGTGTGGGTAAGGCATCATGTCCATTGCAAAAATAATAATGATATCCGCGGCGGGTTTGGCACGTCGAAATGCAAGAGTGTGGCTTGGTTTATATGTTGCGGTCGAACTCTCATACCAGCTTCACTGATGACAGAGACCCGAGATTGTTTTTAATGGTTAGCAGGCAGACCCCAGGCGTCGTAGCCATTAAATGGTTAGCAGGCAGACCCCAGGCGTCGCAGCCATTAAATGGTTAGCAGGCAGACTCCAGGCGTTGCAGCCATTAAATGGACCATTAAATGGTTAGCAGGCAGACCCCAGGCGTCGTAGCCATTAAATGGTTAGCAGGCAGACCCCAGGCGTCGTAGCCATTAAATGGTTAGCAGGTAGACCCCAGGTAGAATTTATTTTTTTTTCGTAGCTATTTCGCATTTATTCGATAAAACTAGACCCCATATGTCATAACCACTTGTATAAAATGTACGGAGCTAAGAAGCATAAAGTGTCAATAAAAAGTGGCGGCACTAGTTAATTTGATACCTGGTACAAATCGTGACAATTTTCCAGTAACTATCTCAAATTTTCGGTAAACTTACTCTTTGATTCAAACAGAAAGTTGCTTAATGAACTTGAAACTCAGCACTGTTTAAGAATTACCCCTAAAGAAATAAACTTACCTAACTATTACATAACAGTGAGCACAAGAAATAATCTAACTCACAATCAGACGAATTGTGGAATACCGTACTTGAAATACAAGAATAACACTTAAATTAAACTTGAACGATAACAACTTCTCATTCGCCTTCCTATTTCCAGCCTCAAAGCTCCTCTGTAAAAGCACCATTTGTATCCCGTCACCGGAGCATACACGAGGCTTCAGCGCCACGCAAAACTACATTTAAAATATCACTCACAAACGATAAAAATTTTGGGGAACAGAAGCCATTTGATTCCACATTAATATATGGGAAACATATAAATCAAGTTACTTTAATGCTCTGCACGCATGTACTTTTACAGCAACTACGCCATACAATAACTTGGAAGCGCACCTCCATCTTGTCCTGTACACCACGATCGCGTACAGTAATGATGATTCAGACTAAAACAGTAGGTAACACTTTGGCTGCCTTATGCCATGAGTAACACCTTTGGCTGTCATCTGCCACGAATAACTCCTTTGGCTGCCATCTGCCACGAATAGTAACACCTTTGGCTGCCTTCTGCCTACAAGTAACTCCTTTGGCTGCCTTCTGGTGTTAGACCACCATTAGCTTTCATCTGCCATGTGCAAGTAACACTTTGGGTGACAAATGACAGCTAAAGACATGCAATATAATCATGTAAAGTTGAATTCCAACAAGAGATTCAAGTATTTTTTTCTAAACAATTAAGTAAAATAATTGACCAGCATCAATCACCAAGTGTGCAGTCAAAGTCACAATAAGCAGCAAGCGCTCATCAAAAAGTTCATGTTTACTTATCGCCAACAGCAGGCTAGAAATTTGCAATGCATGAACAGGTATCATGAAGTTAAATATATCCTGGGACCTTCTTGAAAACGTTGGAAATACTGCGGAAATTTGGTAGCCTGAGCAGCACTAGAAAGGTCACAGGTTAAAGGTTGCCATTTAATATAAACAGAATAGGCCTCATTTGTTGAGACCACTTGACATCACACCCACTGTATGGTTGCCGACCCACTTTTATTAATCGTGATTCTATTTTTCATTCACAACCAAGGCAAGTTTAGTTCAGAAGAAAATTCAGAACAAAGCCAAGTAAGGTATTTATAACTTAGATATCACCATAGATCAAAGTGACTTGTCATAGTAAAGATGACAGCTTAGAGCTGGACCTCTATTGAATGACTCAAGTATGTATTGCAATAACAGAAAATTTAAGAAAACCAATCAAAGTAAACAAACAGACTCAGAGTCAAGGATTAATTTGTCACATTCCATCCCGCTTCAATGAATTCAAATAATACGACCCTATAAAAGAACTTAATAGAAAGAGGGAGTTTGATACAAGTACATTGTAAGCTAATTAGATGCTTTGGTGCTACGTGGAGTCGTTGCTGGTGCTGGGGTGGTCGTGCCGAGGCCTCTTGTGTCGTGGTTGTAGGCTGTTGCTGCTGCTGGGGTTGTTGCTGCTGCTGCTGGGGTTGCTGCTGCTGCTGCTGGGGTTGCTGCTGCTAAGACTGCTGCCAGAAGAGGAGCTAGTTTGGCTGAATGAACTGGCAGACTGGTTGTTGTTGCCATTACTAGGACTGTTGCCAGCATCATCAGCCCCGCTGCGAGACTCATTCAGTTCTCGCTTGTTGCGGCGTGGACACTACAAATGAATGAGCTTCAATTTAGTTTGATTTTATTATCCAGCATCAGAAAAATTTCTTTTCACTCTAGAGTACCTTATGGGTACAAATTTGTACTATTTCTGTAAACCATAGAATCAAAAATTTTTGATACTGTCAGTTAAATGGACATGACTTCATCCAAATAATGATGCATTTTGACCATTTATGGGTCATCCTGCTTTAGTTTGAGCCAGCAAAAGGTTATATCAGTGCAGGAATTTTATGTAACATACAGGAATTTCATGTCACTATTTTAACCATATGACCCATTCATTTTCATGACAGTAGATTCAAGAAATTTCTTGTTTACCCATGACCCAAATGACAGACTTGCACACTTATCCTTACGACACATACCTTCTTCTCCCAAGACTGATAAAGGTAGCGCAGGAGGATGTTTGTCTTCTCCGTAACAACTGAAAGTATTAGCAGAAAATAGACTAATGATGGGGGAAAAATGTACCAAACTTTTTCAGAATAATAGGAAGAAATTTAAAACTTTCAGAAACTTTATAAGTTTGAAATAAGCTATTGAAAATATAACTATAACATACACACTGTAGTAAAACACACATAGGTACTACTATATACTAAAAGGCACATACTTTCCAGCAAAGAGCACAAAATGTCTAACAACGAGCACCCACTCTCAAGTGAAGGGTAGTCTTCATTTGTAGGGACATAAACAGGTGGCTTCTTAGCAGATGTTCTCTTGTGTGCATCAGCTTGAAATTTACTGAAGTTCTCACTGTTGTGAACAGGGAGTTCTTTTAACATGAACTCAGCCTGAAAAGAAGTAGGTCAGTTAAAACAAGAATCCCATCAATCAAGTCTATAAATTATTTGGATTTCTGGAATAAAAATTTTAGAACTACAGAACTATTTATACAAATTATTTTTTGCAAATAAAGAACACTCCATGATTGACATCAATTATTATTTGTCAAAAATATTAGCTCTAATATCATACTGTAGTCTCAAGTTATGGCAGAACTCAGAGGACAGAGAGTATAGTATTTTAAAATAGGCTAAAACCCGCTACATTAATTCCTACTTCATTGACAGATTTATAGTGATCTTATGAATAGACATTCTGACATGAGAAATAGTCAATGATAGTGATATTATTACTGATATACTATGTCAGAATAAAATAAATTTTTGATAAACTACCATATAAAGGATCAGAAAATTAATGGCTTTTCATTGGAAATATCATTCTTTATCCCAAGAGAAAACTTTTTCCAGTTTTTTGAAAAGGGCAGGTAACCTCAGCAGGCTCAGCTTATTGTCAGCTAAAAAGTAACTGATGAGAAATACTGAGCATTCCAATTTATTACCTACTTAAGTTACAAAATATGTTAGTAAGGAATAAGGATTAGTTAGCAAAATAGGTAGGTATGCTAGGCTAGCCTATGAGATAAGAAGCAAAAAATACAATGGATATTTATATACATTTACATTTTACAGGTCACAAGAGAAGTATACAAATTGCAAAGATTTTTAGAAGTCTAAAATTACATACTGCCATGAATGATACTGGTGCCTCGAGTCTGGTGGCAACTGGCTAGGCCTACTGTCAATTAGTGAGGTTGCCACTCTGCTTTTATTGCACTGTGAACTTTTTTACTTTGGCAATGGCAACCTTGCTAAGTGCTAACAGTTTATAATTTTAAATTTTAAGAGCTACAAATATACATTGTATAAATTCTACAAAATTATCTTAGAAAGATGCAATTCTCCCCCATCTGAAATTTAAAAAAATAATACAATTGAAAGTTCAAATTTAGAATACCTAACTAACCAAAATTTGTGACTTGAAAAGTTGATAGCCATCATATTTCAACAGTTGAAATTTTTCAATCTTGCTAAATGCTGAGTAAGGCCATGAGGTAGGTAGGGCAGTGCATACTGTACAATGTACATATGGACGATCTGAATTCTGAAGCGCTAGAAATCTCTCCCCTACTACATATGGATATAACCGTGATGTGTAACCGTAACGTGAAAGTACTAACTCACTTCAAGTTCATACAAACAAAAGTTTCCCTCGAATTATAATCGGGCATTAATTCAACTCACCATTTTTTACAGGAAGCGTGTTCAAGACTGTAACAGCAAGCAAATAGAAGAACTTGAGTAGGTTTTGTCACCGAATCCAAGCGCAGAATTTTCGCATTAAATACCTAACCTTCAAACGTCAACGTCTCACCAGGCACTAGACAGCAGAAGAGAGCGTGACATTGCTATTGCATTCCTATTGAGATCCGTGTAAACGGATTAGTTCATATTATTATTAATAATTATTTTTTTATATTGATTCTGACAGGAAAGTTTTAGTACAGACATCGTGCAGACAGGCGGTACATGAAGTACAGACATCGTGCAGACAGGCGGTACATCATGTACAGTCATCGTGCAGACAGGCGGTACGTGAAGTACAGACATCGTGCAGACAGACAGATCGTACGTTGAGTTCGATCAATTCGTACCTTTAGTTCAATCACATCGTACGTTTAGTTCGATCCGATCGTACGTTTAGTTCTATCAGATCGTACGTTGAGTTCGATCAAATCGTACCTTTAGTTCAATCACATCGTACGTTTAGTTCGATCCGATCGTACGTTTAGTTCTATCAGATCGTACGTTTAGTTCGATCACATCGTACGTTGAGTTCGATCAAATCGTACCTTTAGTTCAATCACATCGTACGTTTAGTTCGATCCGATCGTACGTTTAGTTCTATCAGATCGTATGATTAGTTCGATCACATCGTACGTTTAATTCGATCAGATCGTATGTTTATTTCGATCACATTGTATGTAGTTCGATCACATCGTACGTTTAGTTCGATCAGATCGTACGTTTATTTCGATCACATTGTATGTAGTTCGATCAGATCGTACGTTTACTTTGATCACATCGCATGTAGTTCGATCAGTAGCAACGAAACTTCTCTGCAAATTCAACATAGGCAAAAAAAAAAAACATTTATAATAATACTTTTGACGATGAAAACTTAACACTAAAAGACATTTTAATTATAATTTCCATAGTAATATATTGTTCTCTGAATCAGTTGTGGATTGGAAATTGGCCAGCAGGACTGCCAGTGTGGTCGCTATGGCAACCATGCACAACACAATATAAGCAATGTAGAGTCGTATTCGTATCATCGTTGATACTGAGGAAGCATCACTACATAGTTAAATAACATCCACAACATCATTTAGAACATAAGGTATGTAATTTCAACAATTCTACGCGTATTTAATGACTTAAGCAATGAAAGTTAACTTTAGCTAACTATACATCATATTTGACTGCATATATTTTGTATTCCGTACCTGTTTTTGCGCTTTGTTTTCTTGTTTCCGTATCATAGTTTTAAAATTTATAATTTATTTTAACCTAGAGAAGCAGACAAACTATTAATTTCGAATAGTTGTAGCATTATCCTCTAGGTAATCATGATCATTAACGAAACTCTGGTAGAAATATCAGGCAGTTCAACCGTGATCTGATATAATTTTCCTGAATTGGTCGGGAATTATGGTTAGGTTAACAATATCTCATTGAAGCGCAATATGGAAACAAAATCATCTGAAAATAATCGAGGAGAAGCGTTGGCGATGAAATTGTGTGAGAGATAGAAAATTGGAGCTGAAAAAAAGTAGCAAAAACTACGTATGAGTGGTATGACACATTATTCTTCACCTCTGGGCATCGATTGTGCATTCTTTATTTTAAAAAGGTTTCATTGAAGACCAGAGAATTTGTTTTATTCGCAATTTTCTTATTAGTTTTTTCAATATATCGAACAATATTTTTAGTTTGAACTGGCAAATCTCTGGTCTTCAATGGAACCTGCTTGAAAGAAGAAATTCTGCCAACCTATACTAATTTTCGCACTCTTTATTTTAAATGTATAATTTGTATTTTGTTAGCACATTTTGTTTCAATTCTGCGTAACTTTGAGAACATAATCACAAAGCAGACTTTTAGTCATTACTTATATTTATGTATTAATGAACTTTTCAATGTTTAAATGCCGAAATTTTAGACAAAATCTCGTTCATTTCTCTGAGTGAATAATCAGCCGTATAGTCTTATAGAGAGTTTCTCCCACACGTATATGATATGTTTTCAGTGTATGTATTCCTATATGTAAAGGATATATAATTATGCATAATCCTATATAATTTGTTTTATGTGTAAACGATCACATGTGTTACGTGTATATGTACCCTCGTATCACATGTGTTATGTGAATATATCTTCTTGTTTAAGATAAAATTTGTTTTCTATGTGTATACTATACTGTATGCTATGTGTGTTATTTGCTTCAATAGGAAAACATTTGCCTGAAAAAATTTGACCTCTGCGCAAAATTTCAACTCAAGACATATACGCATTTTACTCGACGCATAAAATTTGAATAATTCAGTTTATATAATTAAAGTGCAGTATAGTGGATAAGATATATTATCCAAATATACGTAAGACGAACATTAAGGATATAGTTTAGGCACAATATGTAGCTGTAATCAATAGAATAGATGACAAAACGATAAGAAAAATTATACGTCAGCTATCGGTCGGCGTATTTGATTATTCCATTTTCTACATTTCTCGTTAAATTTCAAAATGACCGCTTTAGCCTTCAATTACCGGTTTTAAGAATAAAATGTTAACATGAAGTCTTAATCGTAATTTTTTGTGAATAATCTTATCCGTATTTACCGCCGCGGCTTTCCAGGATCGCTTCTCAAACGTCGGTTCACCCAGTCTTCTGAACCGCACTTAACCCTGCCCCAATGGTAGTGCTGAACCCTGGTTCCTGTGTGTGTGTTTGTGTGTGAACCGCACTTATTCCTGCCACAATGGTAGTGCCGAACCCTGGTTCCTGTGTGTGTGTGTGAACCGCACCTATTCCTGCCTCAATGGTAGTGTTGAACCACATGGTTCCTGTGAATGTGTGAACCGCACTTATCTCTGCCCCAATGTCAGTGCTGAACCACATGGTTTCTGTGTGTGTGTGAACACAACCGTTCGCGCAGTGTGTTCAAAAGCTGTGTTTACTGTGTAAACATATATACAGCTGTGTTCGTTGCGTTTAAGTGCATTTATACTCAAATGTGTTGACCAATTACACAAGGAAACGCTTATTGATCTTGTTTAAAACGTTTTGAGTAACGAAAATATTTTTCAATGATAATAAAACGCAATCAGTGTGCGTTCAAATGCTTCCTGTTCACCGGATTTTCAATAGTCTTATCTTATCTTTCTATGATCTATATGTCCTGTTCTTCCATAAGCTCGTGTGGCAGCACTAGATGAGTGACACGTGTTTTGATGTTCCCGGGGTGGGTGGAAACCTCTGTAGAAAAGCGCGTATTTTTTTATTCGCTCCCTGCTGATACTAGATGTGTCTTCTAGAATAAAGCTTCTATATATCAAGACTATCTGTTTTTAAATGCGTTCGCTGTTGTTCCTAGATGTGTCTTACTAAAAAGAATACTAAGAAGTATCCGATATTCTATAAGAAGAGGCTAAAAAGGGTAAAAATTTATGTTATACGCGATCGGTACCAGAGCATTGCAGAATTGCACTATCACGGTTTGCACTACAGTCAACATTTTTTACTCTTTCGAAACACATAATTTCTTGAAACTATTTATGACTTCGTTAGAAATTGCTTATCAATTCGGGTCTCCCAATCTAAAATCTATTCGTGAGACACCAATTTAATTCATTGATAGAATATCTATTTATTTTCATTTACTGAAAATCATGGACCGAATATAAGTTTGTCCGTATCAAATACTATACATGAATCAATCAGCATCTAGTACTTCACGAATGCGGCAGGTTGTCTGCCCGTCCAAACTTATAAGCACCAGCCCTTGGTAATGCTATAATCCTACAGGTAATCAGATTTGAAGTAACATAAACTTCGCTTGGATCAAATGACACAAATCTAATGTGTTTGTTTTGCTTCAAGTTGTCGGGCGAGGAAGAGATCGACGCTTCTTCTGAAGCAGAGGCCCCCGAAGAAGAGGCCATAAGCCGACCAACCTCGGTGTTGTCTGAAGCTGAAGCGGAACCGGGTTCTTCTCGGCCACAAACAAACCAGAGCAATCGGGTTTCAATTGATGACAATATAAAAGGTTTTGAGGACTACACGCAGACAAACCGCAGCAACCGGTTTAGTGGAAGCGGAAAGCTGTACGACGTTGATGAAAACCACTCTGGTCCTGAAGAGAACGGTTCTGGTGGTCAAGAAAACCAAGCCAAAACGGACTACCCTCCGCCATCAAGGTCGGGCTACCCTCCGCCATCAGGGTCGGGCTACCCTCCGCCATCAGGGTCGGGCTACCCTCCGCCATCTAGGTCGGGCTACCCTCCACCATCAAGGTCGGGCTACCCTCCGCCATCTAGGTCGGGCTACCCTCCGCCATCAAGGGCAGGCTACCCTCTGGACCGGGAGAGATCAGCTGGTCGCGAGAGTCTGGTGTCCCGAGGACAAGGTGAGCAATTCAAGTTTGGTTCATCTTTAAAATTAAGTGACTGGATATTTTCGGGCGCATGCGGTGACTTAATATATTTGTGTTTATTAACCTCTTTTTGTTGTTGGGGCCCTGTTCTAGACCTCAGCAATATTGGTTCTGACTATAGGATTGAGCCAGGGTGCCAGAGGTCTATGATGTTGGGGGTAGTTGGGACGTAAGCGCAATTGAAGAAATGAGGCTCATCATCGGGAAAAAGATGGCAGTACCTACAGATGTTGCTGATGGGATTATTGGTCTGCTTTTTTAGCTGGTTAGATGAAAGAAATGATCGGAATGAATTCGGGCCAGCGTGCTACCGGTTGATCTAAGAATTGATCGTTCAAATTTGGCTATTGTTGGGAAAGGAGGAGACAAGTCATTAAGCAGCACCAATATGGCGGGAATGGTACGAGTCGATGGTAGCTCGAGCGGTATTGAAGTGGCGGGTGTAACTGACTGTTTTACGGGGTGATGCTGTAAATATTGATGGGTAGAACTGGTTCATGAGCAATGAAGTATTTGGCGTATTGGCCGTTCATGTTACTAAGTTGATGGCTTGGTCTTGTGATTTGTTGACAGTGCATTTGGTACGGGTAGAGAGGAGGTCAGTGTATTGTTGAACGGTCAGCATGGGACATTTAAGAGTGCATGAGCTTGTTGTTCCGTTATTGTGTAGTGGCAACCAAATATTGCTCGCTGGGTGGCCTTTTAAATTGTTTGGAGGCAGGTGAAGTTGGTGACTTCGTAATTTGGGTATTGATTGGGCAGGCGTAATCGGTTATAGGGTGGCCGATGGCTTTGTAGGTTTCCAGGGGAGGTTCATTGTCATATCCAATTGATGTTCCTGAGAAGGGATAGAGTATTTTGATATGTTAGGAGGCTTTTGATGCTATGGTTTTGTGGTGGTTTGGAATTATGCCTTATTGTCGAAGGTTAGGCCAAGGATTCTCTGGCTGTGTACGAGTTGATTGTTGATTATTATTTGTAGCTGTTAATGGTACAGGGAGATATGAGGTGTTATGAAGATAGCCATTTCATTGTATGTTATGACTTCCAGGATTCGGTCAGCAAAAAAAAATCGTAGGTCGAACTGTTGCATCAAAAGATTTATTTCTGTATTTCAGCTGACCAAAAGATGGATAAATTCAATATGGTAAAAAATTATATTATAAATGAATACAATCAATTTATAACTTAACTTAACGTAACTGTACACTCCAGGAGGTGCAATGGACAGGCTGCCCACGAGGTCTGGTCGAATGTCGGCAGTGTCAGGCATGCGCCCCCTCACGTCAGGTTAGTATCTTAGGGTTAGTATCTTTGATCTAACGATCAAAAATATTGACCGTGAGTATCGATCAATCTTTTTGAAAAACTTTGTTACTAATTCAAAAAAATATCCTCAAAAAATAACAGTTGTGTTTATCGATCTAAATGAACCATAAACTTCCACATCCCTGTTAAGTTCGTGCAGAGAAGATAACAATTTTGTTGTGCAGTTCCTTCCATCTTTGAAGTTTCTATATATCAAAGTGATGGATTTTTTCCGTACTTAAATGCTTTTTTCCGTTATTTCATATATATTTCAGCGGGCCGTATGTCCCGGGCTGGGGACCCGGACCACTCGGGCCCAATGGTTGGGGTCCATCCCGATCGCCGGGTGAGCTTAAAATGAAAAACTAAAAACTTCGTTAGAATAAAAAACAAAATTTTTTATAAACAGGATCAACAAAATGCAGCACCTACTTCAAGTAAAAATTTCATATTAATTCAAAATTAACTAAAAAACGGAAATAAAAAAATTACGAAACAAAGTTAATAATAATATTTACTTGCTCACAGAATTTAGATAAGCTGTAATTTCATTACTTACTAAATTAATTTTAAAATTAATTTAATTAAAATAAGTAATTTTATTACTTATTTTAACGTATTAAAATAATATTACTAAAATAAATAATTTTATTTATTTACTTATTTCAAAGGTGTTTTTAATTATCGAGTTGGATTTTGTATTTAATGATGTATTTGAATTGTATTCTCAAATTATGAACATTTAACTGTTCATTTACTGACGTGGTCCAGGACAGCGCGACGCCCCTGACGCGCCCCACGACGTCAGGACGTCTCCTGACGTCACGTCCCGTCAGCGCCGCCCTCAAGAACGCGCCGTCCACGGCCACGCGCCTCCTGCACGCCGCGTCCGCCGTGCGCCCCGGCACCCGCGGTGGCCTCACCACCACCAGGGGCCTCAACACCCCTGTAATATCATTATATTCATTAATAATCATGACTGTTATGTTCATTATATTCATGGGTATTAATTCACATTTTAATATTCATTCATATTTAATGTACAATCTTAAAAATATTTCTCAAAGTTTGTGTCGAGTAAGCCTCACGTCACAATATATAGGGGCTGTTGGGGCGCGTATCCAGGATACTTATCGTGTCGGGATATTGTATATAGGGGCTGTTGGGGCGCGTATCCAGGATACTTACCGTGTCCACCAAGCAGATGTGTTACGTTGAATCAGCGCTGAATAAAATTTCACAAAAGTCTAGGGACTCTGAAACCTGCATTTAGATATCCCAGTTGCGTGATTATAGTCTCAGCCGTGCAACTGGTTTAAAATCAACACTATTCTCGGTCGCTTAAAGAGTCTCAATGTGTAAATAACTAGTCTCAGCTACGTAACTGATTTCTATGGCGTAATTAGTCTCTATGACGTAACTAGTCACTATATCTTGGCCAGTCTCAGCCGCGTAACTAGTCTCAGTGGTGTTTATGACGTGTCTCAGCGGCGTAAATAATCTCTATTTTTGTCTCAGTGGTCCGTAAAATAATATTTTATTCAGCTTCTTTCCAGACACTGGCCAAGCTCAAGTTACCCAATTTCATTGAAGCCATGAACTTCATTCATTAATGCAAATTGTATAATATAAAATATAATTTTGATAAGCAATATATATTATCTTTTCATCTCACCAGATTAACGTGGTGGACAGACCCATCACTCAACAGGGCTTAACAGGCATGAAGACCGGCGCTCGGGCTCCAGCCAGGCAGGTGGGTAAATCACCCATTATACATATTGTAAATTTTTGATACGATTGAGTTCATTATCTATATAGTTAAGATTAGGATCTGATTTACGTGAGTCAGATGCTTACTGATTACAGATGTTACGATAATATCTTAATTACTGGTTACGCATTTCCAAGCTATTGAAATATTTATGATTTTGAGTATGGCTGAGAACAGTTTCTTCATTTGATAATAGCGTCTTATTTTAATAACGAGTATAGATCTTAACACAGTTAAGGAAATGTGTATTTTAAACTTAATACTTTGTAAGGTTTGCTCTGAGATTAAACTACTATTATAATTAGCATTTAGAGATGAATCTAATCAAGTTAAGGAATGGCAAGGTGAAAGACAAAGGCAACACAAGTTTATATTATTTTTGACGGTGTTTCAAGATAAAATACAAAAACGATAATAAGATAAGTTTCTAATTATTTTTGATGCTGTTTTAAGGTGCAAGACAAAAGCTACTTCATGGGCGTGCTGAGGACCAAGATGGCGGACTTGGCCTCTGAGATGACCAAGATGGCGGCGAAGATCACGGCGATGCAGCACGAGCAGAGCAGCTTCTTGACGTACGATAAGCGGGTCAAGGAGATGGCGCAGGAACTCACAGGTGGGTGGACACGGGCATCTCTTATTATTACGATGTCGTGTTGGTTCACTAACCCTTGCTACCGTAATCACTTCAAAGATATATTTGTGGCCAACACACGCCCCCCTTGCTTCAAGAATATTCTTTTTGAGGCAACGGGTGGCTTTCGGGTGGCCGGTAGATAGCCAGTGGTCGGCCGGCGCCAATTTGCTCTGGCCGACCCAGCCAATATGCTCAGGACTTGACTTCTTCAATGTACGAAAATCGAAGGAGAAATTACTGATTAATCTATGGCATTTTCACTACTTATTTGGGTACTTGGTCGTATCAACTAAAAAAATTTTGATCGAGGGTTGCATGGCATATCAATTAGTGGGGAATGAATTTTAGAGTAAATGCTTATCTAGAAAATATTAGATAAATGGGCCGCGCTACTCGAGTTTTAGAGCTCAAATTTTGCCTTAAGGTTACCAGTTGGAATGAAGGTTTTCACAATTTTTCTTAACGTCTATGATTCGAAATATATAGCTGAAATTTCATTCAAAATCTCAGATTATGATCTTATTTCCGAATAAAGTTACTGCAAGAGACATAGTGAATAAACACCATATATGTAGATCACCGCGGCTGACCGCGCTGATGGACGCTCTTAATCCTCGACCAGCAATCACATTAATCATGTTGAACACCTGCTGCCTTTTTATGTCAACCCTGGCTTATTTGTAACATGCAAATCATCTATGTATAAATATAATATCGGTACTATACTAGTGTATTTTTGGTACAGAGAATAAAAATATTACGACTTAATTGAAACAATGTCGATTCTATACTGTTGTGTTACTTGTGTAATATTGGTGTATATATACTGCATGTATTTATACCCAGAGCTGCAGGGCACGCTGGCCGATTACAATCTCTTGGTGGATCTGACGAATACTGACACTGAGAAGATAGAGATAGACGAAGAGTGTCAGGAGCTGACCATGCTGAACCAGGCGAGTGTCAGGGGCTGGTCATGCTGAACACTTGCTTTTTCCACGCTATAAAATGGCATACACATAGAACTGCCCCATACACTTAAAAATGGCAGGTAAAAACGGCCCATACCCATACATGTCGTCAATGACATTAACGATATTGCATCAATCTCATAGCTAACCATGCTGAACGCAATGTTGAGAATAGTATGCACATAGAAATAACCCACACACAATTTAATACAAGGATTTCTACACAGGAGGAGTCGGCGAAGCTGGAGGCGATATTCGAGGAGAAGAAGGAGCTGGAGGCGGCGGTGAGGGGCATGGAGGCGCAGCTGGAGGACGAGCGCCACATGGGGGAGAGCATCATCGAGGGGATGCAGCCTGCCCTCAAGGGGAGGTAGGGGAGAGCATCATCGAGGGGATGCAGCCTGTCCTCAAGGGGAGGTAGGGGAGAGCATCATCGAGGGGATGCAGCCCGGGGAGGTGGGGGAGGGGATTAGGACATCACTAAAGTGCATCGCTGTAAAGTGAACAATTAGTAAAACATGTATCGCTATTTGGACAAGGTCTTACACACTTTTCCGAGTGATCGATTGCATTTCCTCTAACTTCGTTAATTTGATTACAATCGTAAAATGACTCCACTCGTGAGATCACCTTCAGCTTCCAAACTATCACTGCTGTTCTTGCGTAGGTGATCACAGCTGCAAAAACTTAAAAAGAACCTGTGCCTGCTTGGCCACCCAATCGAAGTCATCTCGTGATCAGAATCTACTTTTCAACTTTACAGTCGCCTGAGAGTATGACAGGAGTGTCCTGATAGTATGATGAGCGGGGAGATTGATTGATATGATGATTGATATCAGATAAATGTATATTGATGGCGTGATAGGTATGTCCTGATAATACTATAAATGTGTCCTGATAGTGTGGTAATTAAATTTGTCCTGGGAGGATCACTAGGGTTGGGCTGGCCGAGATTGCGCGCTACTCAGAGGTTACTCTTCACGTCGAGCCGAAGCAGACATTAGCGGCTGATTTACGTGCTCCCCGAGTCCTAGGCGGCACCTGTTGCAGAGTCGGTAACGCATCCAAATTTGTTGTTGTTCCTACCCAACCATCACCACAATTTTTCTGTTACTAGGTACACGCAGCTGCAGAATAACAACAGGAACCTTCAGCAACAGATGGAGCAACTGCAGCAACAGATCGACTCTTTAACCGCCCGCAAACTGTCGCTAGAAGACGAGCTCGCCGTCTCTAAGGTAACTCAGTCTGTTATACATTTTGGAAAAATTACTTTGGTGTTTATACTCCTTCGTCGTCTCTAAGGCATTCAATATGTTTTAAATTCTTTAAAAATTACATGTACGTCTATTATTATCCGTCATCGTTTGTACGGTATTTAATTTGTTTACATCTGTATTCAATCTGTTATCAATTCGTTCGTAAGTAGAAAGTTCGTAACTTTCTACGAACGTATTCGTTCTTAGTAAGTTCGTAAGTTCTTGATGCCTGACGCTGTGAATGCACGAACGCTCTATGAACGTGTATTTGCACCACTTATAGTATCTAGATGTTACCAGGGATCAGGACTTATAATTTGACCGTAACAATAACACCGCAACACTAGGTGAAGCAGGAGGCTGTTGGGTTGTCGGAGCGCCTCCAGGAGGTGGAGAGCAAGAAAGAGCAGCTCCTGCAGGAGAAGCAACAGCGGGGAACCCCCAAAGAGGAGCGGGAGCGTCTCCTGCTGCAGGTCTTTTAGTAATTTTTACGGTTTTAAGCATCATTAATTGAATTTTGTTTATATATTTGGCAAATTCTGTGTCTTTGAAATCTGGCGCGACTATATGGACTGTAAGGATGTGAACCAGGATACTTATCGTGTTGGGATATTGTATTTAGGGGCTGTTGGGGAGCGTATCTATAGGATATTTATCGTGTCGGGATATTGCCCGGCCTGAAAATGTATTCCTAGTAGGAGAAGAGGAAAGGATTAGAGGAAAAGGAAAAAAAGATTGGATAAAAAATTGAACTTTGATTTTGTAATTGGAAAATATACATTTAATGTGAAAAACACATAATAGTTTTTTCATATATGAAACTAGAGTAATATTGAATTTCTATCTTCTATGTCAAATATTGGCTTGGAGGGATTTTGTTATGTATGAAACGGTTTAGAGCAGGTTTAGAGCAGGATCGGGCATGTCTACTGCCTTCCACTAGCAGGTTTGAATCAGAATTTAAGTCGGCCCGGTAGCGGTCGACTTGCAAGATGGATTTCAATAATTTTATAACTAGTCCTCAAAAAAGAACATTCCTGCAAAATGCATGCTCTCCCACTGTTTCTAACCTGCCCTGCGCGGCACCGGCCCGGCTCAAACACTGCTTCAAATCATAACTGAGATATATAATTTATTCACATTTCAATGTTTTTGTGTACGGAATATTCAATTAGGTGAAAGACGACAACGCCGAGATCGCCACCATGGAGCGTCAGATCAGTGAGCTCCAGGATGAGATGGGGCGACTCCAAAACGATCTCCAGAGCGTTGATCAGGTGCGATCTTTTGATCTTGACGGAGCTTGCATGAATGTATCGTATTTGATCTACTGCCATTTCTATTGCTCAAGACCAAATATCCTACAGGGTCTTATGATATCTTTCTATTGCTGGAGTATCATCATCTTCTTAATATTTCCAAAGCTCAAGTAAATGAATCAGGCAATCACAATTATGATCTTTCCAAAGCACACATGTAACAACATGCCAGATTACTTGATATTTCCAAAGCATTTGAGTATCAACATAACGGATCTCTTGATCTTTCTAATTCATGCAATAAACGATCACATACGCCTTTTGTTTTTCTGATGCTCAAGTCTAAGTATTAGGTGAATTAAAAAATATAGATATTCTACTATATAATTTTCGCTACGTAGTGCCATTCCAATTACAGTAATGTATTCCTCAATTTATTTTGTGAGGCTGTTAGGCCATGGAACATTAGAACGCAGTAGAACTCTGTCAACTTTTAATTGATATTTATCCCGAGCAGTAACGCCTGGAAGAATGTATAAAAGCTCTGATAACTTTATCTTCCAAATAAACCATTTTGTTAACATCGTCAGGAGATCGAGGAGAACCAGAGCGAGCGTAGCCAGAAGTACAGGGAGCTGCGTAAGCGCGAGGAGACCATGCAGCAATTCCTCGACGGGTTCGAGCAAAGCCGAGTCGAGGAGACCCAGAGAATCGAGCAAGTCGAGGAAGCCATCGTCCTGCTGCTCGAGAAACTCTCGAGAGACCTCATGCATTTCGGCAGACTGCCAAAGTTGGTTTATTATAATAATAAGTGACAGGAGAAATAAAACTTACTTTTATTGTCAAGTTTTTTGAACATGGAATTAACTGATCTAAAAACTCTCCCGAGACCTCATGAATTTCGGCAGACTACCTAAGTTCATTTATTATGATAATAATAAGTGACAGGAGAAATAAAATTTAGTTATGATATAAAGTTTTTGGAACATGGAATTCGCTGGTCTAAAAACGCTCACGAGATCTCATGCATTTCGGCAGACTGCCAAAGTTGGTTTATTATAATACGTAAGTGACAGGAGAAATAAAACTTACTTATATTGTCAAGTTTTTGGAGCATGGAATCAGCGGATCTAAAAACGCTCCCGAGACCTCATACATTTCGGCAGGCTGCCTTATTAAGTAGATTGATAATAAATAATAAAGTAGTTGCAAGATCAAGTTTTTGGAGCATTGAATTTGCTGATCTATTAACTCTTTTAAGACCTTAAAGCAATTCTGTACATCGCCACGCTCAGTAAGAGACTGCCATCCAATAATAGTATATTTTTCTTCGATTTTTTTACCAAAAACATGTTTTTAAAAACTGTCATCCTAAAATAGAGTTAGTTTGAAATTTTTATGTAATCTGAACTTCTGTAATAGTTATTACTTATGAGGAATGAGTGAGTCAGCTAGAATATAATTCCTGACCAACGGTAGTTCATAGAATTTGAACAGCAGTACTGCTACTAAACGTTAATCCTCGTTTCGATAGCCAAGATAGCGGTCGTTTGTATTAGCGACAGGAGCAATGATCGTTCATTTGGAAGACGGGAGCAATGGTTGGTCGTTTCAACGATATGATCATTGGTCGTTTGTATCTGCAAGAGAACTAACGATCGTTGTTTACAAGGCAGGACTAAAAAATTTAATGGTCGTTCGTCTCCATTGCAGTGTGTCCGAATTCGACACCCTCAAGAGCGACTTGGCCTTCAAGGAGGGCGAGCTCGAGAAGTCCCGCTACACCGTCCAAAGTCTGGGACAAGAACACCTCAACTTGCAGGCCAACTTGCAGAAGGTTGGGTAGTTTTATATAAGCGAAGCACTAAGCTTAATCACATAAGAATTAAACGAAAGTGAAATAAAACTGAAAGCTGCATATTTCTGATTCAGAAGGATTTCGATGCATTTTTCGATTATTAGCATTTTAAGTATATTATGCGCAGATAATACATTCTCAGCTTATGTTCAACTATCCTTCAACGAATATCAACTGATAATTCTTCTTTTTTCTGATGGGCTTCTTCCTTTTGCTTCTTCAAAGTTATCAACTGATAACAAGTTTATTTTCAAGTATCTCTAAGGCTGATTACAGATTGAGGCTCTCGAGTCGAAGGTCCAGAAGGAGCTGGTCGACATCAAGGAAAAAATTCAAATCATGGAAAATGAAGTTGTCGAGTTTGGAGATTTGCAAGGACTTAGGGCTCGGGCGGACGAGAAGAGGAAGGACTTGGCCATCGAGAAGGACGAACTGGAGGCCAAGAAAACTGCCGTGACCTTCGCTCTCCAGGAGGTAGAAGATACCATCAAAATGCTCAAGGTAGGCTATATTAATCTTCGTTTTCCCGAATTCCATCGTTTTTAATCAAGTTAATTAACCCGAATTTCATCATCGCGAATCCCATCATCCCGAATCCCATCATCCCGAATTCCATCATCGTGAGTCATCTCATCTTGAATCCCGTCATCGTGAATCTCATCATCATGAATTAATTCTCAACTCTGCGCTACGCAAGAACCCTTTGGGATGTACTCGAAGACTTTTAGTCTTGGGGCAATTTTTAGTTTGTTTTTGTCACCCAAGATGGGCCGGTTATCATTATAGCAGTCGTCACACGCCATTTATTTGGCCCCAGCGGCCTCCCGATACATTTGTATTGAACATTTGTCTAGCGCGCTCACTGTCTCAATGAGAGAAATTATCAGTTAATTTAGATTAAAATTAAAATGGAGATTATTAAACACACTCCTAAATGGACATAAATATGCATGATTTTCTTAATTTTCCAGTGAAAAGGGTGAGAGTAAAGACAAAGAGACAACTCGTATAAAATTATTAGTTAATAAATTTGTTCGACAGAAACAACTTTCTGACAACGACACCCACAAACAGCTCGTGAGTCAGGAGAAGAAGTGGGCGCTGCTGGAGATGAATAACTTCACAGCCAAGGAATTCGTGGCTCAGAAGAAAGCTGAGTCAGATTATATACCAGTTAAGAACCAGGCCATGAACATCGTGGTTGACTACAACAAGGCCTTACAGGAGGTGGTAGCTAGTGGTGGCATCATCGGGTAGCCGTGCACTCTAATGCCTTTACAATTTTCTGATTAATCAAACTGTTGGGAAAATATTCGCAGACTATATTTGAATATTAGATTTTCTTATATTGTATTCAAAGCCTCAACATAATAAATTGTGATAATTGGGCATTTGTGTATTAGTTCCTGATGACTCGAAACTTTTTTAAGTAATTGAATTTAAATACCGACGCAAACGCACACAAAATTTTTTGCTGTTTTTCGATAGCTCGTGATTTGCAGTTCGTATTCATCAGAAATCTACGAAAATGTCAAAAAGTTTCATCGTGCCGACGTCTGTACAGAAGGTTTTAAAGTTATTGCCCCGTTCGCTAATATTTATTGGAAACGATCGTTTTCATCGAGTACTTGTTTTCACTATAGTCAAAATATTCTACGTGCAGAATGAGACTTAGTGATTCATATGAAATTTTTTGCGGTAGTAGAGATGTCTATAATAGAGGTTCACGGATGCAAAAATGAAAACACTGATTATACTTGAAAATTCCTGCCTATTTCCTTACATATATTTTTGTTTTGTTTTGAGTATTGTCAGAATTAGGTAGGCCGATGTAGTATTTCGCTTGGGTTCTCTACATCAGCTTTGGCGCACATCATAGGAGATAGATCACGCACTCCCACATAATACTTTACTATAGCTGCAGCAATCAGTATGTGCAAATAAGATATCGATCAGAAGGAGACTTCCGGCGAGGATGAGAGCGTAAAGTCAACAACCCTTAAAACCTAATATAACGGGTCGCCTGCCGAAGACCACCACTGCCCTGTATGTAATGGACCATCATGATTCCCGCCTTCCGGAACGTAGTCTTCAACACTTCAAGCCGTCCGTATCTAGGCCGTGGGTCGAACCAGCCCTCGGTCGAACGGCCACTTGTCGAAGGACGATAAATTTTGGAACAGAACTATGCTATCTGAAACCTAACCTCAGATGCGGTCTCTTATACACATCTAGATGTGTATAAGAGACAGCTTCTCAATCTTGCTGTTCATTATTCTTGCCAAGGTTGATAACTTTTCATTTGTCAGCGTTAAAACGCAGCTGCCACTTATCAGCCCAGTCAACCAGCCTGTCAAGATCTCCTTGCAACTGTACTTATTAATCATCCATGGTTGAATTAATTAATTCAACCGTGGTTACATCACTCTCACTGGAATGAATGCAAGGGGCGTAGAAAAACACGTACAAACTTTTACTCGAATTTTAGGCGACGCGCACTTATATTGAATGTGGTGTAAAAACATTGTATTTTTATTTCGGGACAATATATTTATAAGTGTTCTAAATTTGTCATATAAACATGTAACTTTTACAAATGACGCCCTTTTTGAGTTATTGCAAAAAAATCCCATTCCACTCAAATGCCAGACAACACAAGATATTACAGACGTCAATTTAATTTCACTAATTCGCCAATTATTCATCGATTTCATTTATATACAGATAACACATGTAAACACATGATTTCATATATTTACAGATTATCACACATGAAAAATTTTTTATTAAATAAAACTCATCATATTCCTTATACCATAAAATCATTTAATGGGTTCTATTCGTCCAAACGGTTTGCTGTCATTTCTGTATTTTATCTTAGAAATTTGCGGAAAAAATAAATTTGGGCAATTATTTGTTACTGTACACATCAATAATATAAACATATTTGGGTGTTTTTGTAAAAAAAGATCGCTTAGCTCAAATATCGTCTCAAATAAAGACCTCTCGTTGAGACGATCAGATCGTTGATCGGATCGTCTCAAATATCGTTGTAATTGGTCCCACTCAGAGTGTGTTATGCTGTGTTTTTTTATAATTAGGTTGAATATTGTGGTGTCATAAGCACCTCCCAGGCTCCCCGCCTGATTTCAGTCAAGGAGAGTTTTGCGTTGCTGGGTAGCTTGATTGAATGGAGTGTTTTTATTGCCCGGTGTTTAACACGTCCGTAGATCAGTATTGAATGAATACGGAGTAGACTCGATTACCTACTCTATTTGTGTGAGACTGGTGTGAGACTGTGTGTGAGACACACTGACACTGAGTAATTTCTGCCCATGCTAATGCTGCTCTAAGTCTAAGACTTCTGTTTCATAACACATCACACACTACTATCCCAGAGCTCTCTAGCTTGGGGCTTGGCCCAAGTCTCTTCCTTTTATCTGCAACTAATGACAGAGATCAGGCTGGGCAGTGCATAAGCACTCAAAGCCTTCAAATTCAATTATAAAAAAAAAAAAATCACACACTACTTTTAATAACCTATGAAACGAGTCACTACTGTGCGCAGAGGGAAGAATGAAACTATATGACAGACACTTCTGACTCCAACGAATTTAAGTGTTAGTGTCAACTGTCAAATAAATAGGTAGTGCTGTAGTGGTAGTGCTGTCATATCCTGTAGGCTGTATCTATTTTCAAACTTTGCTGTCATAGTATCCATGATAATCCATTTTCAAACATGTATCTAATATTGCTTGGAATTTGTAATTGTTATCTTCATATTACAGAGAAATATAAGTTATCAAAGAACTGGTTTGTTTAAGGATATTAAATTTTGTGTGCTTGCTTATAGCAAAATGGCAGAGATTAGGTGGACTGTTGTCTTCCTCCTTTTCTCCTACTGCTGCCTAACTAGTGCCAAGAAGCATAATTTAGAACTCAAGGTAAGGAACCGTAAGTTAGGTATTAATATTGGGACTAAATGTTCTCTTGTATTTTATAGGCTTTAACTTAAGACATTCATACTTTGTTAGAAAGACTGACAGTTAATGAGACTTTGATCCATATCATATGACATACGTATGTATTTATCAAAATATTTTATTTATTTGCCTTAATCTTTTGAATATTTAATTTTTGTGAGTAAAGGTATCAGTAGTGACAAATTGGTAAAGAAATCACATTTCTAATTATTTTTTAGTCGATTCCAGCCCTGAGACTTAATGAATAAGCAGATTATGGCGAGAATCGCCTCTGGTGGAACACGCCGTCAACTAGTAGAAGATCAAAATCAAGATATTTGTGTGAGACTGGTGTGAGTGAGACACACTGACACTGAGACTGAGTTATTTCTGCCCATTCTAATGCTGCTTTGCTTTGAGACTTCTGTTTCATACACATCGCACACTACTTTTAATACCTAACCTATGAAACGAGTCACTACTGTGCGCAGAGGGAAGAATGAAACTATATGACAGAGACTTCTGACTCCAACGAATTTAAGTGTTAGCCTAGTGTCAAATAAATGGGAGCGCTGCCGTAGCCCAAAAATTTGACTCTTAAATCAGCAGAAAAGCCAATGCCAACCCTCTACATGCAATAGAAATAGTCAGTCTAATACCTATGCAGCTGTTCTTACTTGAGTATCTATTTTCAAACTTTGCTGTCATAGTATCCATGATAATCCATTTTCAAACATGTATCTAATATTGCTTGGAATTTGTAATTGTTATCTTCATATTACAGAGAAATATAAGTTATCAAAGAACTGGTTTGTTTAAGGATATTAAATTTTGTGTGCTTGCTTATAGCAAAATGGCAGAGATTAGGTGGACTGTTGTCTTCCTCCTTTTCTCCTACTGCTGCCTAACTAGTGCCAAGAAGCATAATTTAGAACTCAAGGTAAGGAACCGTAAGTTAGGTATTAATATTGGGACTAAATGTTCTCTTGTATTTTATAGGCTTTAACTTAAGACATTCATACTTTGTTAGAAAGACTGACAGTTAATGAGACTTTGATCCATATCATATGACATACGTATGTATTTATCAAAATATTTTATTTATTTGCCTTAATCTTTTGAATATTTAATTTTTGTGAGTAAAGGTATCAGTAGTGACAAATTGGTAAAGAAATCACATTTCTAATTATTTTTTACATTGAAAAGATTATGTACCTATTTGTCTCTTACTAACTTCTGATATCGAAACATTGGTAAAATTTTTCTATTATCCTTCATAAGTGGAAAAAGTATTCAGTTCTGGGACTGGGAGAACCAGACAAAGGTTTAACAGCAACCACCTCACCCACCACCCTATCTAATGGAATCCATGCAATCTAAAAAATCAAGAGAGCTTTTTTCTAAATCTTTTAGCTAGATTCCTGAGATTGTCACCTGCCATCTGCAATAGCCATGTTTGCACCCACAATGGGTTGAATTAGCTTAGTGACTGCTGCTTGTTGGCTAGTAGCCAATAATCATGGCAAATTCTTGCAATTGATCTTGCCATCTGAAAGTAGTTTCTAATTCCCTATAAATTTATCTTTATTTTTTTTCAGGGAGACAGCAGACAATATTTTCCTATAAGCACTTTTGGTTTCTACCGTAATGGCTTCCTGTCGGTGGATGTCAGCAAGTTTAGAGTGCAGCCAAAACTCTCTCCAAATGAGGTGAGTCAAATTATATAACCTATTGGTATACCGGTACCTATGCTTCCTGATATTTATATATATACCGTACCTATATATGGTATATAGGATGCAAGTCCAATGTCAGCAAAGAATTAAATTGATGAAAATTCAAAATTAGATTATCAATCTTGCACTCCAACATCCAACAAAACTGAGAAATTGAGAAATTTTATTAATTTTCTTTTCAAGTTGAGTGCCAGCAAGGACAACTGTTTGTTAGCCAGTATATGTGATGCATCACTTGCACTTGCTAGACAATTAGATAAAATGTATTTTAATATTTGTTTTAAATTTACAGCTTTTTGGCTTCACTCTTGAAAAGATGGCCAACCCTTACACGGACCACAGACCCGAGACATGCGAGCTCTCCCACCTCAAGATGCATGATGTCCTCGTGCAGAAAGTTCTGTTCATCTTCAACATCACTGACCTGAAGTAATCCAAATTTGACATCTTAATTGGTTTTCTATTTCCAATGAAATCATCTTTTCAAATCATCTTTTATGATTTTTAATTGTCCTGGAATTTGTGACTCAAAGGCATTTTTTTATCTCATGATTTTATAAAATAAAGGGCCCCATAGGTCCCCTTGTTTACTCATTCTGCATAAAAAATATATACTTACTTTTGGTTTGTTATGTCTTTGTAATGCACATTCTGCTCAGTCTTTACCTCAACTTTTGAATAATGTTGTCACCATTGTAGCTACTTGTGATAGAAATTGAAATATGAAATGTATATAATATAAATGCTTCTTGAATTGAATCACTAATTTTCAATATTTTACTCATCAAAAATATGCGAGTCTTCCCTCGAGTGGAGCAATTTTTATTCATTCTTCACACAAACTTTCTGAAAATTAGCTGTATTTTCTACTGTTGCTTTAACTACCAAAATATGTTTTGTCAATATTAAGATTTAAGGTTGAACTTAAGAACATATGAACCAAATATTATGGTTCATGCATTCCAAACAATCTGGTTGGGCAACCTGCTCAGTGCAAAAATTTCAGTTGAAAAAAGACATGGTTCATTATCATGCCTAACTGTCATGTGTAATTCTAACTATATCTGGTTCATATATTAACTTACTAATATTCCACAATAAAGTTATCAGAGAGATATACCCCACTGTATTCCACCATTCTTGATGAGTTTCATGTGAGGAATTATTAATGTTGAGCATGGATCTTATAGCTTATCCCTGACTCATCCCCAGAGTAGTGATTCCGTACACGTTGCATTGATTATCAACTTAGATAACTGCAGTGAATATGACTGACAATAACTAACTGCATTGAAGATATGTTATGATAACTGCATTGAAGATATGTTATGATAACTGCATTGAAGATAACTTATGATAACTGCATTGAAGATAACTTATGATAACTGCATTGAAGATAACTTATGATAACTTCATTGAAGATAACTTATGATAACTTCATTGAAGATAACCCCTGTGTAACTTATCCCTGTTTTGTGCCCAGGGTTGTGGTGCGTTGCAGTGAAGACATGCGAGACCTGCACATCTACGACGACATGCGCGAGGTCATGAAACACACTCAGGAGTCCCAGTCTCTGCACAGGCTGGCTGACAATGTCCTCTTCTCCAATAAGAATAATGTTAGTCTTGCTGAGCTACTCGTATAACAGGTATTGGCTGACAATGTCCTCTTCTCCAATAAGAATAATGTTAGTAATGCTGAGCTACTCGTATAACAGGGGTCCATAACCTGGGTATATTGGCTGACAATGTCCTCTTCTCCAATAAGAATAATGTTAGTCTTGCTGAGCTACTCCTCCTCAGGGGGGCCTTCTGACGGGTGTCTGTGCTCGTCAGAAGTATTATGGGATTTCGCGCTCCTAGGGGGATTGTTCCTGAGCGCCCCACCGCTGAGCTCGCGGTGTCTGACTGTAGGTCTCAGTTGTGCGGTTAAGTTTTACGTTGGTAGGATTGATTACATTAAGTTATTATGTAGGTAGCATTCCTTCTATTAAGTTATTATGTAGGTAGGATTCCTTACATTTCCCTTCTCTATCTCTCTCGTGCGGGCGGCCGCCGTCCCGTGTAAGCGACCTCTTGTTCGAGTGTCTTAGTTTCTGTTGCTTTTCACCTGTCCCTCCTTGTCACTTCGTCTCTTTGAGATGCTAACGCTGCTTCCTTCATATTAAATATTATTAATACATATTAAATTAGGTAACAATGTGAAAAGTCTTGGAAATTGCGTTTGAAATTATTTTTTATGCATTTTTACTACATATTAAGCATGAATGTTGGTCAGTCAACCGTCTGGAGGATCAGTGATATATTTATGCATAGAACGATTCTACTGAAATTATTTGTGGAGCAAACTGTGTTTAATGAATAAATACAGCACCATGATGGTTAATGTGGTTACTGAGCCTCATAAATTATATATACCGTAACTGAAGGATTTTGCATTTCGGATAAAAATTTTGGTGTTGCACCTCTGCATGGTAAATTTTTTCAAATTATGAAACAAGCAATCAGCATTCCAACAAAAAAAAAATGATTTAATTTTATTATGTATATATACGTACCATATCTATATAGAATACCCCTGCAATACGGTGTTTAATTAGATTAGATTATTAATTAAGTTTAATTAGTCCTTTTATACCAGTGTTTAGATTTATTATGCTAGACAATTATTCGAAATGTATCTTAATATTGAGATCATTTGTTTGTGCAGAGGGCGGGATCATCATCAAATGAACCAGTTCCTGTGCAGCCTTTGACCCGAGCGCGACGAGCGGTCATTCCTAACCCTGACCCTGCAGACCCTACCTCTGCAGCTGCTGCAGACCCTACCTCTGCAGCTGCTGCAGACCCCAACTCTGCAGCTGCAGCAGACCCTATTGTTCCAGAAAATCCCAACGCTGGGATAATAGCTGACGCATCTAAATTTCTAGCCGACAGTGCGTTATACTTCAGATATTCTACCTTAGCTGATCAGTAACTCAGCACTAATCCAATATCAAAAAAAAAAAAAGGGAAATGATTTTATTATGTAGATATATCTATATACCTCTGTAATACAATGGTTCATAAGATAGATTAGTCCATTTATACCAGTCATTAGATTTATAATGCTAGACAATTATTATGTATTTTAATATTGAGATCATTTGTTTCTACAGAGGGCGGGATCATCATCGAATGAACCAGTTCCTGTGCAGCCTTTGACCCGAGCGCGACGAGCGGTCATTCCTAACCCTGACCCTGCAGACCCTACCTCTGCAGTTGCTGCAGACCCTACCTCTGCAGCTGCTGCAGACCTCAACTCTGCAGTTGCTGCAGACCCTAACTCTGCAGCTGCAGCAGACCCTGTTGTTCCAGAAAATCCCGACACTGGAATAATAGCTGACGCATCTAAATTTCCAGCCGACAGTGCGTTATGCTTTAGATATTCTACCTAAATTGATCATTAATTCAGCACTAAGCCAATATCTCTTCACATTTTATTGCTAAATAGTTCTAGTAATCATACTCGATAAGACTTCAATACTTGTATTTTAGTTGTAAATGTATTGCTCAATATGTTCGTAGTTCCTTAGTTCTTGTATACCTGTATTAGTTGTAAATGTATTGCTCAGTTTGTTCTTAGTTCCATGAATTTCTGACGTCAAAAAACTCAAGGAATAATATTGTTCTGAAGTTTCTTGTGTAAATACAGAGCCCATGCCGATGTCCGGGGCTGAGGGAGAGGTACCAATGAGTCGCATCAACGTTCCGGACAGAAAGTGCAAGGATGTCACACTCCCAATTTCCGTCACAAATGGCTTCTACAATTTCTCGGTATGATTTTTTTGCCTTGTTATTTCATATGTAATTTTTTTAGTTTTCAACTACCTGGTATACCGCTGTTATATATATTTCTGTTAAGAATGACATATTCATGTCTTATTATTTGCTGTGTTTACCAAAAGTAAACTTTTTGCTGTCTCTGTTGAGAATTTGTACGACTTGTGCATAGTTTGTAATTTTCTGCTGCTCACATGTTAATTTGTATTGGTTTTGTTCTTGTGTTGTAAAGCTGATTGTTTTGTGTAATTTTCCATCAGTTTGTGGTGTTTGTGGCGAGCGAGAAGGAAGAAGGGTTGTACAACTTGGACTTCCACAACTGCCACAACTACGACCCCACGCAGCCACCCGCCTCCATCGACATGACTTTGATGGTGATGTGATGTTATATCGTTCATTAATGGTAGTAATTCCTAATCACACTTTACATTTTCTGATGTTATTAAGGGTGTGGCAGTTTTAATTTATCCGTATATTTTAATGCTGGCAACGTTTGTGGAAAATGCAACAAAAACCGATATGGCCAATATTTTACTATCAGCCTACCTTAACATGCATTATTTGAGGTTGGCCACAGGTGTCATTGTGAGGTAGGCAACAAGGCAAGAGAGATAGAGAACTATTCTATTGGTATATACAGAGGTTCTTTTATGATTATCCCTGGTCGTTATCTTTTCTCGACTCACTCTTTTGTTTGTGAGAGCCCCAATCTTCAACCTTGATTTGATCTTCTCATATTTTCATATTGACTAAGTTAAACTAACATAATACTTCACACCCAGGTGGTAGAGCTGAACCCTGATGACAACTACCTCTCTGCTGGAGAGATGCCGCTGCCTGCGCTGTACTTCATGATGTCGCTGCTGTTCCTGCTCTCCGCTGCATTCTGGTTCTTCTTGCTGCGCAAGAGCAAGTTGGTTCCATTTCTTTCTCTCATAGTTGAACTTTCCAAAGCCTTTCTATTAAAGCGTTCTCTTAAATTCTATTAAGATTGAAGCACTTGACTAATCTCATGAAGCTTATTTATTAAAGCAATTATTTTTTAAACAAGCCTTTTTTCCTTTACATTGTTGGATATTTGATTCAGAGCACTGGTCTCGAATGAATTTGGCCTTGTTATCAAGTATTACGTGGCACAATCAGCATGATATCATATCACAAATGATATCAACAATCATCCAGTTAACATCCAAATATCCAATGACTTATTTACTGTCTCTTCTCCATTGCTCTTGAAAAATTTATGAATTGCTCCCAATGCATCTCCAGGTGGTCAAGGCCTTGTATCGTAGGACTTTCTGTTGATCCTTTCTTATTTGTTTGACATACTTGATCTTTTGATTTTTGTCTGTGGTTGTCCTTTTTGGGGTTTCCTATATATCTGTACTTCTGTATGCTAAAGTTAAATACTATCACGACAAATTATTTATGATCATAGTTTGTCATGCTCTAATTTTTTACTTTTTTTTCTTCGGATTTATAAAGTTTCATATTTTGCTTAACTATATGGTTATAGTATTAACTCTATTAGTATTTCTTCAATTATTTAATCGAAATTATTTCTGTATTAGCGGTACATCGTATTAACAATACATTGCTAAATAGATATTGTTTTTGGTCATAGATTGATCTAATATATGCATATACAATAAAAATAGATGTGCACCATTAATAGGCTGAATTTGTAAAGAGACTGTTGAATAAGTAATACTCGAGTCCATCATTGCCGGTCTGGATATATTGCAGAGAACCAGTGTTCAAGATCCACTACCTTATGGGGGTGCTGGTGGTGATCAAGTCGCTGTCGCTGCTCTTCCATGCCATCAACTACCACTTCATACAGATACAGGGCAAACATATGGAAGCCTGGGCAGTCATGTACTACATCATGCATCTGTGAGTCATGTGTTGTTACATCATGCATCTGTGAGTCATGTGTTGTTACATCATGCATCTGTGAGTCATGTCTTACATCATGCATTTTATTTATTTACTGATTTATTGTCATACATTTATTGTGTCATGCATTTTTGAATCGATGTTGAGCAATCACTTAACAATTAGCATCTTGTTAAAAATAATTTTTAATGTTTTCAGATGCTTTTTTTACCATTAATATAATTTAAAATTAATATTCTTCAATGTGTTTCAGGCTGAAGGGCGCTCTGCTCTTCACTGTTCTCGCGCTCATCGGCTCAGGCTGGGCTTTCATCAAGCACATCCTCTCCAGCAAAGAGAAAAAGATCTTCATGATCGTCATCCCTCTGCAGGTGAGGACCTAGATCTTGGTATTCATCATATCTGATATAATTTTTTCCTCGATATTTTAATAATACAGTCTTGAGTTAACTCGAGCAAAAACCCGCACCAGAATTATTCATACTTTGCAGGTAAAGAGTTGTGTGTTATATTATCATTCTATTCGTAGATTATTTATCATTTATTTAGATCATTAGTCACTATGATAATTGTTAATGATCAGCACGGTCACAGTGCCATAATGACTTATGGCAGCTATCTACCGTAAGTCGCTCTTAAGGACAGCCGAGCCCCCCAAGGTATATTACAAGATTCTGTTTTTCCCAGTGTAGCGTCTGTCCAAAGGGAAATTTCGAATAATCGACTGAAATATTGTATGAAACATGCTCCATTTTTCGTCGATTACCAAAGAGCAAATGACCGTTTTTCTTTTACCGATATACGTATTCCACTTGCGTCAATTTCACCTAATGAAAATGGGCATCTGTCATTTTGCAAAAGTTTTTATTTCCGAGTTGTGATACCGTACAGAGTACTAAAAGAGCAAGAATGCGGCTTGGCTGAGCCAGGCTGGTGGCTCGGATGGCAGTTTCTGGTGTTTGTGCTGATGTTGTGCTTTGTGCCTAAAGGCTCAAGTCACCGGCCTGACCGTTCACCCAAACTTTGTGCAGCCTGGAAACTTGTTTATGACTTGTTAGTGAATATTGAGTATTAGCTCGAGCATCGCGTCCGTATTTAGGATCTCCGTGAGTGTGTGCGTGTTGTTCATTACCGCTCGCGCGTGTCACACCTTGCGTGCGTGGCCTCCGACCCGCTTGGCTTACCATGTTAATACTTGCGTGAGAGAGTTAATGTGGATTAATAGTACTACTGTGTGAATTAATTGTACTACTATGTGAATTCGTCGTACTACTATGTGAATTAGTCGTACTAATATGCGAATTAGTCGTACTACTATGTGTACTACTAATACACATACTAGTACTAGTATGTGAAGTAAATGTACTACCGTACTGCGTAAATTAAAAGTACTAATGTGTGAATTAGTAGTCCTAATATGTGAATTGTTGGTATAACTAGAATTAATAGTACTACTATGTGAATTAATGGTACAACACTGTCAATGTGATGATCGTACTGATGGGAGCATTATTACCGCAGATCATCGCTAACGTGGCCAGCATCATCATCGAGGAGACGGACGAGTGGGACCCCGAGCACGCGGTGTGGGCGCGCCTGCTCTTCCTTGTAGACTTCCTCTGCTGCGCTGCTATTCTACTGCCTGTCGTCTGGTGATGACAATATTTACTTGAAGCTGCATATATGCATCTAATGTTGTAATTTATTTATTTATAATCCATGTATTACCGCATATTTTTACCGATCTTATGATGTATTTTAACTATTGTTTAACACGTTGACTACGTATTGGTACATATGTGTACCACGAAAAATTCTATTTATTGTCTTTTTGCACTATTTAAAATTTAATTAGGAAGTACCCCTATCATAAATTTTAGCCGGCCAACGCAATTGAGAAAAACTAAATCACGGAATTTGTCCGGAAAAAATGACCGTCTGGCAACCCTGCTTAAAAAAAGTACAAAAAATGAAATAATTGTACAAGATGAAGCAATCGTAGTAAACGTGTTAAGTTGTAGTTTCATATTGTGGCCTGTCGTTAGGTACTGACGCTAATTCTTGAAACTTTATTACTACATCTATTGTTGTATCTCATTCATTTTTGATGAATTAGCTTTCATTCCTTGTCAGTTATTGCCGTTTATTGAAGTTTTCTTAGGATTTGTGTTGGTAGTCTCCACGCTCTGCCTCCTTATGGCTAGCGTAAACAAAAGTTCAGTGCTATTAAACTCTTGAAATCACATATTCATTTGTATCACAAATTCCTGCGGTTTAATCTTAGTTTTGCATCAGCTCCAGATTCATAAATTGATGGTGTCATCAGTCATATTAATATTAGTGTATAATAATTAATGTTTTGTGTACACTAAGACTCTAACTACTGTTGTCATACTTTCAGGTCTATTCGACACTTGCAAGAAGCGTCCCAAACTGACGGGAAAGCCGCTGTGAACCTCAACAAGCTGAAGCTCTTCCGTCACTTCTACATCATGGTGGTCTGCTACATCTACTTCACCCGCATCATAGTCTACCTACTCAGGGTCGGTGTGTCGTAGCGCCTTGAATAATTGATAGATTATATAGATCCACAAAGATAATATCTTAGCCAAGCTCACCCATTCATTTTTTAACTAAGACTATGTGTCAATAACATTATTTTATCTATTTAAACACAGGCAACGTGATCGAAAATTAGCTGCTGATCTCGCTACTTTCGCTTTATGACATATTCTTCTAGCAAGTCTTCGAAGTTACACAGCGCTCCTCCAAAGTTTTCATGCGCAGATTCCTTAGTTAAAGCTTCTCTTGTATCAGAAATCACAGCGACCCCCTCCATTTGATGGCGTCACCTGCTCTTTCTTCAAGAAAACACTTGACAATTTCAATTGCCTGGCCCCAGCTCTTCTGTTTCAGTTCTCCTGTGGCTAACGTACTGATGTTGCTGTAAAGCTTCTGCTCATTTTGTCATTTTCTTGCTCGTTTTGCCATCGTGTTCTTTGTGTTAGTTACGCAATACTAAGGTGCTGATTATGTGTTATTAACGTGTCGATAACATGTTGTCAGGCGTTATCAATGTGCCAGTAACGTTTTACTAACGTGCTGTGAACGTGCTACTAACGTGTTGGGAATGTGTTACTAATGTGTTAGGAACGTGTTGGGACCGTCTTCCTACCGTAATGGTACTGTGTTACTAACGTGTTTGGAACGTGTTACTATCGTGTTGGGAACGTGTATTCTCCGTAATGGTACCGTGTTACTAACGTATATGAAGCGTGCTACCAACTTGTTTCTACCATAATGGTACCATGTTACCAACGTGTTGGGAACGTGTTCCTACCATAATGGTGCCGTGTAACTAACGTGTTGGGAGCGTGTTATTAACGTGTTCATCATCACGGTATCATATGAATGGCTGGAGAGTATGTTGCCAGATTTGGCCACATACGCATTGTCAAAGTGTTGCAAATGTTGTGCTAACATGTTAACACCGTGTTGCTAACATGTTTCCAACGTGTTGCAGATCACAGTGCCGTTCCAGTACGAGTGGCTGGACGACATGTTCCGTGAGATGGCGACTTACGTGTTCTTCGTGCTCACGGGCTACAAGTTCAGACCCGCCAACAGCAACCCTTACTTCCTGCTCAACGAGAAGTTCGACGACGATGAGGATGATGAGGACATAGTGTATGTCTGACTCGCTTAGCTTTCTTATTTGAGACTTTTCTTATCAATCAAAAAAAAAATTTTTCTTGTCATTTATTTTTTTGAATGCTTGCTTTAAAGTTTAAACGATGGTGATTGGTGAAGTTATTGAGAATGTGAAGATTATTGCTTTAAACTCCTAGCAGTTGGAGTGTTTTTCATATAGTCTTACGCTGCTAGAGTTATATACTTCTGGTTTTATGCATTGTATTTCCTAAGAAATCTGGAAAAAATTATATTTTTTCCCGTTTCCTTGCTAGTTGCTATAGATCCTTAGCCCGATTTCGTATTAGGGATTTTTTTTATCAAGGATTGATCGGTATTTAAGTTAGGTATAGATCATCATTGCCTTAAGTAACTGGTCGCTATGGCGACATTTTTTGATGTAATTGATATATTCTTGCGTTCTATGTTTATTTGTCTTACTAACTTCTCATTCAAGACAAAAATACGCAAAGAATATTGATAGCTAGTTCATGCTAGGCATAGTTCGTCAAGACGACGTAAGTTAATTTATTTGCTATATTGCAGGCTGACGACCACGGGGCTGACAGAGACAGTGAGCCGCTTCAAGAAGGACGTTCCTTCTCGCACGACCTCCTCGTCAGCGCCAGTCAGCGGCTCGTCCTTGAACCGTAAGAAGAAATACGACTCGTCGGACGCGCTAAGTGATGAAGTCGTGCACCAAGACGAGCATGAACTCAACTTCTTGCTCGACTCCAAGGAGGACTCGCATGACTTGGATTGAGGGTGGGGGAGTGAGGAGGAACGGGGGAGTCTTGGCTTCCCCGAGGATGAGGAGCATTAGTCCCCCTGGGGTCTGGGGCCGTACTATCATAAATCCGCTTATGTATACGTAGCGGCCTAAATACTCGTAGCGTCTTTAGTTCTAGTGGACTGAGTACTCATAGCGGCCTAAGTACACGTAGCGGCTGAAAACTCTTCTGTAGTTGGTTCGTTTTGATTTAAAATACGTCAGTGATTGGCAGACAGAGTTACGAACAGACTATTTTTGATAGTACGGCTCTTGGTCCTCTGTGGGTATGTAATTGCTCTGCTGACACGTCAACGAAATTCAGAGTCGCCCAAGGTTCTCATTAGCAGAAGCTGGGGCGGCTCTAAATTTTGCTTGTTTAGGGATAGTTGTGGGGAACGTCGTGATTTGCTTTGCTTTTGTGAGTGTTTTGATGTGTGAGACATTTAAGCAATGTGATTTGTAAGGTAATTTAAAAGGTAAAGGAAATTTTTGTTAGGTACTTTAGAATTTAATATGTATCATATTAATTTAGGAGGGGTGGAGGGGTGAGTAATAGCTTGAAGTTTAATTGTTCAATATAAATAAATCGTGACAACATCAGTGACAGGAGCAAATACGTTTATCGGCATTTAATATTTGTGAACAAATTGGAAAGGTTTTTAACCACTGCTCTTCACAAGCATCATATTGAACCACCAAATGAATAACTATGAAGACCTCTACGCTTAATTTCACTGGAAAGGGAACCATCTGGGATAAATAAATTTCTTGGTGAACTTCTATTGTTACAGTGAGTGTTTTTTGCCTGGTGTTGGTGAATATGGTAGGTGTGCTGTGTGATTATTGATGTTAGTAGGTATCATTTTATGATCATTCTGTACGAATCTTCTTGCTTGTGTTGCAGAATTGTAAGAAGCTGCTGTGTATGTCTGTGAAGAATTTATCCAGACAGCTGTTCTTTCTTATCTGGTAAAAAAAAGTATAAATCAACATCTTATATGTTCAGTTACCCGTTAAATTGTCAAAGTATTGCAATCTCATAACCGACAAAACCGCATTTTGATTCGTTTTTTCAGCAGGGAAAAGTAAATGTGTTATGAGCTTCGATATGAGTAGAGTATTGGCTTGAACATTTTAGTGTGTATTTGGCCAGGCAATTCATGACAGAATAAAGTTATACGTTTGTAATGTGTGTATGTTTGTATGTGTGTCTGTATGTGTGTTTGTGTGTGTGTGAGTTTGAAATATAAAGGAGATGGACTGTTCCCCCATTCATAAACTATAACCCTTCAGCCCCTCTCCTCCTTCTCACTCGAGTCCTGGTATTGGCTTGTGATATTCAAAGGGCAAAGTTTGATGTTGCTGTTGAAACACGTGTTGCGAGTTTTACCAACGTGTTGCGAATGTTGCCAACGCGTTGCGTGTTTTGCTAACACGTTGCTTATGTTGCCAACGTGCTAAGCGTGCTTTTAACGTGTTACTAACGGGTTTCGCGTGTTTCCAACGTTTTGGGCTTGTTACCGACGTGTTGCGCGTGTTTACCGACGCGTCCGGCATGTTGCCAACTTGTCGCGCATGTTACAAACGAGTTTTTCATCATAAAGTTGGGCGTATTCGCTCAATGAGGAAGTTAAGTTAACTTATGAGTTAAGTGTGCAGTCTGTTTCAGATTTTTTCTGTCACACAGCTTCTTACGCTTAGCAAAGGGAATTCTCTGGAATTTCTGAAAAATACATAGTAATGATATTCACTTGCTGGATCATTTGTCCACGTTATCGTGTATGAAGGTATTTATTAACCCGTTTTATATAAAAGAAATTTGAGGTTTGCGTGGCTCAATTCTATGACCGTTGATAGAGAACTCTTCATATCTTATTTAAAAATGATGGTGGTGCAAAAAGTGTGTAAATAAAATATTCCAAATGATTTCTTACACTTAAATCCTTAGCGATTGATCTTCCGAGTCGACGCTAGTAACGATGGTGTGTTTCTCGTTTATTTATAATGTGTTTATTAATTGTTTACCTCAATATTTTTTTTGCCACAACATCGTTATTTTGACGTAGTTGCTTTGTCGTCAGACTAGTCACTTATTAATGACTTCTCGTTAGTTTTTAACTTATTTCTCATGATCGAGCGTAAACTTTTATTCTCATTACAGAGCACTGACTGCAGGACTTGTTAATGACTTACCATATTCTTTTGTAAAGCATTGTTCTTAAAGTAATTATTCCTACTATCCAGCTGCTAAACGTTTGAGTAGATCGTTTAATTAGTTTCTGCCGTTTAGGTTCTGCCGTATTAATTATGCTCCTCGTGATGTATTATACTAATGTTTCTACTATCTATCTTGTTGCTGCTATAGCTTTACTAATTGCACTAGTACTATCAGTTACACTTCCATCACGGTTGCTAGTGATCCTACTGCTATCACTTTCTGGACCATTACTAGTACTTCCACTAGTGCTATTTCCATTAGTGCTATTTCCACTAGTGCTATTTTCACTAGTGTTATTTTCATTTGTGTTATTTTCACTTGTGGTATTTTCACTAGTGTTATTTTCACTAGTGCTATTTTCATTAGTGGTATTTCCACTAGTGCTATTTCCATTAGTGGTATTTCCACTAGTGCTATTTTCACTAGTGTTATTTTCACTAGTGGTATTTCCACTAGTGTTATTTTCACTAGTGCTATTTTCACTAGTGCTATTTCCACTAGTGTTATTTTCACTAGTGCTATTTTCACTAGTGCTATTTCCACTAGCGCTACCACCACTGTCACGTTCACTGTTAATTGAACACTGCAGGTATTGTCAGGGTTCCAAATGACGACGAAACTGCGATACTATATTCTTAAAGAACGGAATTTAAACGACAAGATTTTCCGACTTAGAAAACGGCAAAACTGAGGAAACTCTGGTATAAAAATATTTGTGTTTATCTGTCCTTTTTTATATTATTTGAGATATTATGAAAAAAATATTTGACGAAATGCGCCAGGTTTGCTGTAATTTAATATTTTGCGTGGCAGTTTGCTTTAGCTTTCGATTGTCATCTTAAATAGACTGATCTTGTACTAGTTTCTTAGCACTTCTTGTAGAGATTTATAAATTCTTTGAATCTTATTTGTAATGAATTGAGAAAATACTACATTTCTTCTACTCTATCATTTCAAACTTCGACCCAATTGTTGAAATTTTAACGTTCATCAAGTTTGAAATGCTGGGTCGTACATTTTACCTGTCAGCCAAAATGCATAAATGCTGTAGCATACGCGAAGTGTTTTGTTTCGGAAAATATGCAGAAATGCTGTTGATGTGTGTTGCTTCCTGATGATTTCGTTGAGTTGCCGGAATGATCGGCCTGTAAATACGTAGCTAAGTTGACATATTGACCTAATTTAACCCTCTGTATACGGATATATTAACCTTCGTTTGAGGCATTCGTATCTAAAGCTCTAGTAATCTGGGTTAAACAAAGGTTTGATATCCGCTTATAGTTCTTAAGTCGATGGTAGGAGTTGTATTATTTCAGATAAAAACCTTTTACATTATAAGTATAATTATTTATTGAGGTGAAGGATTGGTAAAGCTTTACTTTTATTTAATTAGTTTGGAGGTTTGCCAGAAGCTTTAGCGGTACAAGTTATAAATGAATATCAGCGAGACGTTGAAATATGAGCTACTTGCTGACTCTGAGACCTTGTAAAGGTTCTTGGGGCGTGACATATGGAATAATATTTATCAAACGTTTATCTAAAACAATAAAAATGTGTATTTAGAAGCATGAAGTAGATAATTTAGAAGCATATAATATCCTAAATGCGACTTTGTATGAAGGTATTTTGAGTAAACTTTTTCGCAGGATATTATTGCGTTTATGCGATGCCTGGAAATGCTAGTTTATTGCGTTACACTGGCATTAAACACATTCAGTTTTGTTGCTTAAAAAGGCTCTTTATATTTGTGTGCTGAACAACCTATACTATATCATTCATTCTTTTTTTTTGGGACATTCATTTTTTTGGATTCTCATTGGCACTCTTGTACTCCTGAATGACCCTAGACTTGATGCTTGGTGGCTGACTAACGTCAAATTTCTTATCGTGATTGGCCTAGAAACCTTCCATTTTTGATCATGATCGCCTGAATAACCTAAAATTTTTGGTAGTGATTAGATGACAAACTTCAAATTTTTGTTCGATTAGCTAACTTCTAAATTAATATCGTGATTCCCTGACTGAGTTCAAAATTTTTGATCGCGCGTTGAACCTTTGATTAGAGTTTCAGCATCTCAGCGCTTGACTGAATACGAATATTTATACATATTTGATATTTATACATATTTGATCTCAAGGAATATTTTGTATATTTTTTCTTGATCTACATTCTACGGGCTGACGGAAAATCGTGTAATGTTTTTTCGTTTATGTGAATAATTGAAGGAATAAGGATAATAGAATGAAATGGAAGAAATTTAAAACGAAATAACATTGATGTTCATTAACCTATCAAATTTATAGGTTTTGTCTTTATTATTGAATCATTTCTAATCTTGTATATGATGTTCAAAATAAAAACTTTTTAATCCCGTTATTTAACGAAAGTTTTTACTTTTCCTTTACCGCACTAAACTCGCGTGGGAGTGTGGGGATAATGCGGATGAATAATAGGGTTGGGGAAGGTAAAAGTATTGGGGAAAAAGGGGAATGGGAGGCCAATAAGGCTGCCGTTTTTTTATGGCTATCACTGAGGACGGAAAGGGGTTAAAGAACCAGCGGATAGTTGGTGCCCCGGCAGCACCTGTCTGATGGACGACACCTCTGTGATGGACAACTCTTGTGTGATGGACAACACCTGTCTGATAGACAACTCTTGTGTGATGGACACCTGTCTGATGGACAACTCTAGTGTGATGGACAACACCTGTCTGATAGACAACTCTTGTGTGATGGACACCTGTCTGATGGACAACTCTAGTGTGATGGACACCTGTCTGATGGACAACTCTAGTGTGATGGACACCTGTCTATCTGATGGACGACACCTGTGTGATGGACGACACCTGTGTGATGGACGACACGACACCTGTGTGATGGACAACACCTGTCTGATGGACGACACCTGGCTGATGGACAACACCTGTCTGAAGGACAGTACCTGTCTGAAGGACAGTACCTGTCTGATGGACAACGCCTGTCTAATGGACAGTACCTGTCTGATGGACAACACCTGTCTGATGGACAACACCTGTCTGATGGACAACGCCTGTGTGATGGACAACACCTGTGTGATGGACAACACCTGTCTGATGGACAACGCCTGTGTGATGGACAATACCTGTCTGATGGACAATACCTGTCTGGTGGACAACACCTGTCTTATGAACAACGCCTGTCTGGTGGACAGCACCTGTCTGATGGACAGCATCTGTCTGACGGACGACACCTGTCTGATGGACGCCATCTGTCTGACGGACAACACGTGTCTCATGGACAGCACCTGTCTCATGGACAGCACCTGTCTCATGGACAACACCTGTCTCATGGACAACACCTGTCTCATGAACAACACCTGTCTCATGGACAACACCTGTCTCATGGACAACACCTGTCTGATGGACAACGCCTGTCTGATGGACAACGACTGTCTGATGGACAACACCTGTCGGATGGACAACACCTGTCTGATGGATAACGCCTGTCTGATGGTGATGGACAACACTTGTCTCATATGGACAACACTTGTCTCATGTACGACATTGTTCTGATGGACAGCACCTGTCTGATGGACAACGCCTGTCTGATGGACAACGCCTGTCTGATGGACAACGCCTGTCTGATGGACAACATTTGTCTGATGGACAACACCTGTCTCATGGACAACACCTGTCTGATGGACAACACCTGTCTGATGGACAACACTTGTCTGATGGACAACGCCTGTGTGATGGACCTGTCTCTTATACACATCTAGATGTGTATAAGAGACAGGTGCTAAGGTTGGGTTTGGCTGTGCAGAGAGGCNCTTTTTAGGCCTTATTGTAACCTTACGTTACGTAATCGGGTAAGTTACTTGCTGTGTTATACTACTTGCTGAAAAAATGGCTCGGCAATGATAACATATTAGTACTAGTAGCCTCGTCATTCGTCAAGTGATAACACATTCATCGTTTCTTCTCATTGAATTATTAATAATATTGGATTCATTGTATAGTCCGGAGAAGCTGGTATGTAGAATTTGTGAGTTGTGGGCCGCCATAATTCCGATGTACAAATTATATGTTGTAAAATTTTAATAAGATCGTTATTTCGAGATGAGAAATTACTATTTTCGGGTTACCTCCACCTATCTCGGGAATTACGTTCAGACCCGGCCGCTGTACGTTAAATCTGCGATGAGGAATTGGTTGACTGAAAGTACTTATTTAATTATTTATATTGTAATTGTATTGAAAGTTTTAATTGTTTTAAGTGTTCACAATTCATCACACACTCATACCTCAAATCGCACTCCCCCGGCTGTTTAAATCCGGTGATCGACTTGCTCAGAAACCAGCGAACGGGTGAAGTTCCGTGAATAATTCTTATCATGAATATTTTTTTGAAAACCCGCAATGAAATGAGGTGCGAAATTGTGAGGAGGGATTACTGTAAACCAAAATGCGTAACTATATGGAGCCGCGATTGTTCTAATGAAACCAAAATATGGCACGTGGACGTAAAATGCATGAGATTTTATGAAAAATTGTCATTTCCATGCTTGGTGATGAGGTTGTGAGTTGGCAATTCTGCAGTTTAGCAGGTAGCCTACCAAAAATTTATATATGTTACGCTGCCTGTTTTCTGTCGTGAAAGATACCCCGAAACTCAGCATTTGAAGAAACTGGGGTTACTTCAGGAGAACCAAGTCCCTTTTCCCGAAAATAACGTCGAATTATTCATGAAACCTGGAAGGGAAGAAAATTCCGGAATAAAATGAACTATTATTATTCTTACCTAAATTTTTTCCGGAAAAGATGAACTTTGTTATCTTGACGTAACCTCAGATTCTTCAAAAGCTAATTTCGGGGTATCTTTCACGGCAAAAGACACGCAGTGGAAATTTTTTTTCAGTACCTGCTTTAGCTGCTTAACTGCAGAGCAGAAGTGCCGTTAAGTGTAGCAAGGTGTGGACAAGGGTGTTGTACGGTGTGACTTGTCTCTCGCATTTGCCGGTTTGTGTTGAAGGTTCCTAATAAACTATGAAAATGACGGTTCGAAGTTCCGTGACCGGTTCTGTTTTGAACTGAATGGTGGTGTATTAAAGTTTCATAATGGTAGGTTTTCAACCGAAAGATTACCGCAATCAACTGAATTGAAACCTAATTGTGCTGTAGTGATCCTGTTATGTGGACAAGATGCTACCGAATTAATTCGCTTGAAATTCCGACGTCTTTTACGCGAAATTATGATCTACGCCATTTGAACTACGTACGCCATCTGAACTGCGTAAAATGCGAAAGAATTACTGTCAAAAATTGTATCAATCGTGATGTCAAAAACAGCATAAATGGTTGTTTATAACCATGAAATAGGTAATTCAGAACCATATGCTGTCCTAAACACTGACTTTGTACGATGGTATTTCAAGGAAACATTTTCGCTGGTTTAGGCACTTTGAAATGCCTGGAAATGGCCTTTCAATGAACTACGCCAAGTGCATCTCCTTACAAAAGATTTCTTCTCGTTATAAGGTATGTACGAAACTTATAAATCTAAATTCTAGCAATAACTTCTACTGGCATTGATGCACAAGTCGCCTTAGCAGTTACTGCACCTACCTTGCCGCTTAACTAAGCCGTACAATGCAGTCAGAACTATGGTTTGCATGGTTCGATAACCACACGAGGACTACGAAGCTGTTGTTATCACGATAGAAAGACGCGTTTGAATTTTGTTTATAAAATAGTTTCTATTGAAGGCCGGCGACTTGTGTGATGTGGCGACGTTATCGACATTGCCGGTAGAATTTTTTCCTACGTGCTAAAAATTTGCTCCAGTAGCGGTGGTATCTTCAATATTTTTTTTTAGATTTGATACGAATTAATGTAGCATTAGGTGGTAATGAATTTGAATAATTGTGTAACTATTTGGATTCGAATTTGTATAAATTTACGAGTCTGGACTATTGAGGTGAGCCAGGGTGTATATAAGCAAACTATTAACCCTTCATTGGGGTTGCAAGGCAGGGGTGAATGTCAAACATTAACCCTTCATTGGGGTTGCAGGGCAGGGGTGAATGTCAACCATTAACCCTTCATTGGGGTTGTAAAGCAGGGGTGAATGTCAACCGTTAACCCTTCAATAGGGTCGCAAAGCAGGGGTGCATGTCAAACATTAACCCTTCATTGGGGTTGTAAAGCAGGGGTGAATGTCAACCGTTAACCCTTCAAAGGGGTCGCAAAGCAGGGGTGAATGTCAACCATTAACCCTTCATTGGGGTTGTAAAGCAGGGGTGAATGTCAACCGTTAACCCTTCA
>NW_025931241.1:49037-69899 GCF_000764305.2 Hyalella azteca
TCGTAATTTTGGAACCCGATCTTTCCATAACCGACGATTGATTGAGATAGCTGCTGGACTTATTGCCTGGTCCGTAATTTGCTAGGCATTTTAAGACTGAACATATGCTCCTGCATAGCTTCGTCTGGACTTATTGCCTGGTCCGTAATTTGCTAGGCATTTTAAGACTGAACATATGCTCCTGCATAGCCTCGTCTAGTCTGTTCCTGAAGGCGTTCCTACTCGGAGCGTCAACGATGCTATCTGAAAGGCTGTTCCACATAGAATAGAATAGAAGTGTCGGCGTTGAAGAACTAGGCCCATGGCCTGTCGGTGTCGGTGACTCGAAGCGAGAAGAAATGTTGTCGCATGGATGTGTTTCAACGCTGTTTTTTAGTTAATAGCCGTGGCTTCTGGTGTTGGTTATTGGTTTAAATTCTAGTAATCCATCTGGGATCTTGTATAAACCATGGGTATACTTGTATACTTTATTGAGGTCCCCACGCAGACGTCGATAACTGAGGCTTGGAAGCTTCATAATCTTTAATATTTCTTCATAGGATTTGTCTTTTAATCCCGGAATTATCCTTGTTGCACGTCTTTGAACACTCTCGACTAAAGTTTTGTCCTTTTCTAGTTTTTGTGACCACACTGCGTTTCCAAACTCTAGGTTCGGGCGCACGACAGCGACAAACAACTGCTTCATCGCTTCAGCATCTATGTACTCGCATGAGCGTCTGATCAGTCCAAGTAGTTGACTGTCTGTATTAACTTGAGCTTCAATATGCTTAGAAAATTTAAACTCATTGTAGACATTAACTCCTAAATCTTTTTCCATTGTCGACTTCGACATCATCGATCTGTCGTTGCAACCGTGTCTTCTCGATCATACTGTAATCTTGCTGTTCATTATTCTTGCTAAGGTTGATTACTTTACAATTGTCAGCATTAAATTGCAGCTGAAGCAACAGGCCACTGGCCTATTTCTTCTGTGCCGAAATTTATAGAAGGATAAACTGCCCATGTTACCTGGAGTGAATTTATTGCAATCCGAGTGATTGCTCGCAAATTGTTGCAAGGCAAAGCCATGTTCAGCAAGTTGTTTAGTCCCTGTGACCGTAGATGCTTAGTTTGCAATGCAAGTAAGTCATCCGTGCAGTAGGATTGTGAATTATATCGTCAGGATTGCATCATGGTGACAGGGCAGTGAAGCCTAAATAGAAGAGCCCAATTAACAACGGGATAATATTACTTAAGTTTCGCCATTGTATTCAGATCGCGATACGCATAGAAAACGAGCAAAACGCACTAGAAAATTTATGAAATCAAATTTTTGGATAACTGTCATATTCGTATTGAAATCTCGTAACCCGATTTATTTATAATTTTGTTTCGTCTCTCGTCCGCAAAAATCTTCTATTACATTGATTAACACAAAATTCGCTTGTATAATTTCTCTGTAAATTTCCTATGAATACATTCTACGCTTGGTATACATAATTAATCCATCGGCTGGATAGCGGGTCGAGAAAGGAAGATCAAGCGGGTCGTGACGGAAAGGTCAAGCGAGTCGTGAATGAAAGATCAAACCGGTCGTAATGGAAAGATCAAGCGGGTCGTAATGGTAAGATCAAGCGGGTCGTGAATGAAAGATCAAACCGGTCGTAATGGAAAGATCAAGCGGGTCGTGAAGGAAAGATCAAGCGGGTCGTTGAGGAAATATCAAGCGGGTCATGAAGGAAAGATCAAGCGGGTCGTGAAGGAAATAACAAGCGGGTCGTGGAGGAAAGATCAAGCGGGTCGTGGAGGAAAGATCAAGCGGATCGTGAAGGAAAGATCAAGCGGGTCGTGAAGGAAAGATCAAGCGGGTCGTGAAGGAGTGTGAAGGAGGAGGGTGAGAGTCTCCCTTGCCGGAAAGCGGGGGATCCTGTAGCTTGGGGTTGAGGTGAAGGGGGTGGGGGTGGAGTGAGCGTGGGTTCAAGAAAGTGTGAATTTTGTGAGGAAGTGGGAGAAGGGGGAGCAGTAGTTGCGAGGGGTTGAGATTGATGCGTTAGGTTTGGGGGGTTGAGTTTGGGGTTGGAGGGTTGATAGAGGTTATAGTTGCAAGTTCAGTGTCAATTGCGCGGTGCGTGTCGCGCAAAAACGCTTACCGGAACCCGACTGCGCGTTGGATGACGAATGTACGAACGGTTGGTGTCACGAACGCCGGAACACGACGACGTGATGATCGCTTACGAAGGCGTGCATGGGGCACTGAACGAACGGGGAAAGATTTGTGTTGAAAACAATGAAAAGGAATAATAATAGAATAATAATAGTAGAGATGGACAACACCTGTCTGATGGACAACACCTGTCTGATGGACAACGCCTGTGTGATGGACAACACCTGTCTGATGGACAACACCTGTCTGATGGACAGTACCTGTCTGATGGACAACACCTGTCTAATGGACAGCGTTGGCGTGCGTTCCATAAGTAATGCACAGCGCAGATGTAGAAAGAAGAATTAAAAGTTGCCTGAGAGGCTGCGAGATTTTCCACCTTCTTTAAAACATCGCAGTGAATTGCTAATGAAATGAAACAGCTAAAATATATAACTCTTAATAGACATTATATAACTATAAATATCATCTGATAAATATATATATTTATAATATATATTGATATTTATTCATAAAATTTTGTAATACATAATAATCAACGTTACTTACAGCTTTCTTTAATTAAGAAAGCTGTGAATAACGTGGATTCCGCTACACTTAAACTAAAGAATATACAGAAACGCTACACAGCTTTCCTGTATTATCAAACCACAGGTGCCGTTTATGAATACCCATGATTTTTCTAAGGCTGAATGGCAGTGAAAGTCTGTGTAAAATGAATGTCAAGCGCTGACACGATATCGTCGTCACGTGCGACTGTCTCTTTTGATGTCGCGACTTTTCCTTTGTTGGCAAGTGTTCGGGATTTGGGCGGCTAAAGCAAGAAAGTTTTCAAGTCATTGTGAATGGGAACGCAATTTGCATGAGCAATAAGAGACACACGTGCCCGGTGTGATCTTATAACTCAGAAAAATTAGATGGAATTTGTCCAAATAGCGATGCACCTATTGTTGTCCTTGAATGTGTCATCCTGATGCAGTTTAGTCATGCAGAAGACTACTAAAAAGTTTAGTCATTCTGTGCTACCTGCAGAAAATGTGTTACTATTTAGACAATATGACCCATTGATTTTTCTCAATATACATGCCATAATTCAGGATTCGTTAACATGAGAACAAGTTACGTTAGGTTAATATGTGCTCGACAGTAAGCAGGTGCGTTGCAGGATCCCGGTGTCCATTGTCCCGATCCTCGTCAAGCTCGAGTAACAATAGACATTGATATATACGTGAATTTTTTACGCATTCAATTATTGTAACTCAGATAATTTGCTGCTCGTATGACTTTTTAGGCCTTATTGTAACCTTACGTTACGTAATCGGGTAAGTTACTTGCTGTGTTATACTACTTGCTGAAAAAATGGCTCGGCAATGATAACATATTAGTACTAGTAGCCTCGTCATTCGTCAAGTGATAACACATTCATCGTTTCTTCTCATTGAATTATTAATAATATTGGATTCATTGTATAGTCCGGAGAAGTTGGTGTGTAGAATTTGTGAGTTGTGGGCCGCCATAATTCTCATTAACAAATTATATCGGATCGCCCGCTGAAGACCACCACTGCCCCGGATGTAATGGACCGTCATGATTCCTGCCTTCCGGAACGCAGTCTTCAACACTTCTGGACAATCAAATCTAGGCCGTGCGTCGAACCAGCCCTCGGTCGAACGGCCACTCGTCGAAGGACAAAAAATTTTAGAACAAAACTATCCTATCTGAATCCTAACTTCAGGTGCGGTAAACGTAAAATTACGTAATTTAACGATGCCCGGAAGTCATATTCGATCCGCGGCCTAGTGGTGTACGGCAGGTTCTATGCTAAGCCGGAGGAGAACAAAGCCGAGTGGTTCACGGCTGATTGGTAGAGGTCCGGAGAGATCCAAGGCGTTCGATTCAGGGCTTATTGGTGAACAAAATTGGTGGTGCACGGCTGCGCTCCCATTATATCTTGTCAAATTTTCATTAAGATATTTTTTTGGAGATGCGAAATTGCGATTTTTAGGGTTACCTTCACCTATATCGGGGGATTACGTACGTTCCAGACCCGGACGCTGTACGTTCAATCCGCGATGAGAAATTGGTTGACTGATAGTACTTATTGAAGTATTTATATTGTAATTGTATTGAAAGTTTTCATTATTTTAAGTCTTCACAACCCATCACACACTCATACTTCCTATCGCGTTCCACGGCCTGTTTGAATCTGCCGATCGATTTGCTCAGAAACCAGCGAACTGGTGAAGATCAGTGAATGATTCTTCTCGTGAATATTTCTTGAAAACCCGCGGTGACAGGAAGTGCGAAATTGTGAGGAGGGATTACTGTAAACCAAAATGCGTAACTTTGGGGCCGCGATTATTCCAATTTAACCAAAAATATGGCACGTGACATTCGCGAAGTTTTATGGAAAATTTGTCATTTCCATGCCTGCTGATACTCAATCGACAATTCTACGGACTCGCCTGCGGACTCGCGCAACTGGGCCACTCATAATTCCTTAAATACTCAACGGATCTGTATGAATTGCGGAATGTGAGTATTAATTATCGATACGCTGCCACAGGAATTATTACAGATTTTTGCATGAATTATTTCCTAACCTAACCTAACTGAACCTAACCTAACATAACCTAATAATAAGTCATGTAAAAATCTGTAATAATTCCTGCGACAGCGTATCGATAATTAAAACTCATATTCCGAAATTCATACAGATCCGTTAAGGATTTAAGGAATTATGAGTGGCCCAGTTGCGCGAGTCCGCAGGCGAGTCCGTAGAATTGTCGATTGAGTCCTGCTGATGAGGTTTTGACTTGGCACTTCTGCATGCAGGTACCGAAAAAATATATAAAATCGGTTGCATCTCTTATGACGGGAAAGATACCATGAAACCAAGCATTTGAAGAAACTGGGGTTACGTCAGGATAACAAAGTCCTTTTTTTCCGAAAATTACGTCGAAATATTCATGGAACTAGGTAGGGAGGAAAAATTCCGGAAGAAAAGGAACTATTATCATTTTTATCCATCATTTTTTCTGAAAAAATTGCAATCAAGACGGAGCTAAAAAATGCTTTCATTGACTCAGATTCTTCAGGAGCTAATTTCGGGGTATCTTTTACGGCAAATGACAGGCAGCCGAAAATATTTTTTTCAGTACCTGCTAAATTGCAGAGTACTGAAGTGCCGTTTAAAGTGTATCAAGGCGTGAAGAAGGGTGTTGTACAGTACGGCTTGTCTCTCGCGTTTGCCGGTTTGTATTGAAGGTTCCTAATAACTCTGGAAATGACGGTTCGAAATTTCGTGACCATTATGTTATCCACAAGTTAAACCTGTTGTGATCTGAATGGTGGTATATTAAAGTTTAATAATAGTAGGTAAACCACCGAGATATTACCGCTATGAACTGAAATAAAACCTAATTATGCTGTAGTGATCCCGTTATGTGAGCATGATGTTCCCGAATTATTTCATCTGAAATTCCGACTTCTTTTCTGCGAAACGATGAACTACGCCATTTGACCTACGTTAGGCTACGTAAAATGTGAAACAATTACTGTCAAAAATTGTATCAATCGTGATGTCAAAAAAAGCATAAATGGTTGTTTAGAACCATGAGGGAGGTAGGGAGGATACGAAGCGATAAGGGTGGGATGTGTAACAGGATAAATAATTTTAAAACATCTTGTGGCAACTGCAGGCTGAAAAAAATATAAGATATCCGCGAATACGTAAAATAAAAGGATATTGAAATCAGTAATGCAGTCTGCTTGTTTTGACGGCTTTAACGACATTGATTGATTGAATTATCATGCTCACATTTTTTATTTAAAGGCTTACAAGGAGTAAGTACAGAAATAGGATAATAATTTTTTAAAAGCTAGCGGTTTGATCGTTGTTTGATATAGTCAACATTGATTTGAATTATGCTAAATGTAACGCAGAAATATTGAAAAATATTAGAAAAAATTGTACCTCTGATCAACATTAGAACGTTTTTGAAGATATCTTCGGATAAATACTTGTTTTATTTTCAGTAAGAAGTGACAAAAGAAACGAAAAAATAATTGAAATAAATTTTCGTGACTGCAATGTATTAGTTGAATGTTTTAGAATGAATAATGTGGATAAATTGCCACTGAGATGCGAATTATATGATAAAAATATATACGTTGAAATCTTTTAACTACAGCTTAAATCTGTTAGATTGTGAATGCTGAAATATGTTTACAGTCGGATAAAAGGAATTGAATTTTCTTTCCATCCATTCTTAAGTGACCGCAAACTAAAATAACGTGCACGCTTAGAATATAGAGAGAAAACGTTTTGTAGGCCTGCTGAATATCAGGGTAAACTATTCTATAAAGTCGGAATAAGATGTAATTTAATATCTTTTTGGCTGCTTCAGTCTAAGACCCTACCCTCTATTTTCTTGTATTTATTATATGTATGCAAAAATAACATCAATGTTCAAAGTGTTTTATTGTTATTTATTTCATGTCTAAATCAATTTTTTAGAATAATACTTTAAAGCAAAACACACGGATGTAATTGGGGAAAGTTCGTCTTTAAAATTCTTACGTTGCTAAGAGGTACTTGGGATTCAGGATTGCATGCAACTGTGTCCTCTTATCTGAACTGCATAATAAACGTGATGGCTGATCGATTAAAAGGAATTTACAGGGTTCATGGCTGGCAAATTAGCTGTACTACTGAATGTATTATCCAAGCCTGGTTTTACATTAAAAAAGTTACGTGTTCGTTGCCGATATTACAGTGGGAGCACAACGATTGCAGAAATGGATTTATATCAATTTCTGCTAATACTATAACATTTATTTGAATATAAACTTGTACAACGAATTTGAGTGTTCGAAATTTTAGTACCCTTTCTAAATTATATTACAAATCGTCCTACATTTACATATAGGTGTACAAAATTTTGATGGAATTTCACGTAATAGTAGAAATGCAAAAATTTAGCACATTTTTAATTTTAGCGCGGAATGTATCGGAACGAATCATGTAAAAAAATGTGAAGTTTTTTGTTAACCCTTCAAAAACCTTTAACTTTTTTGTTAACCTTAGTTCAATCAATTTCAAGTTCACAACGTGGCATATGCACACAGGACATATACCCTGGCAGGTTAACCTTGGCACCATCTGCCGCCGTCCACAGGTTAGTCGTCACCGTCCACTGCCTCGCATAATCTCCTCAAGAAGCTTTGAAAATGAAATAAAATTTCGCCATGAGTGGCCAAAAATGTCGGCTTGACGCCTTTTTCAACACCCAAACCAACTTCCCTGGCCGTTTATTTGTTGATACACAAGAGATTTGTTGACTTGTGCATACCAATTGCCAGATGACGTTGTCGGGACGGCCGGAGACACTTATTACTGAAGCTGAAACTTGGTACTGAAGCTGAAACTTGGTAGTGAAGCGGAAACTTGGTAGTGAAGCTGAAACTTGGTAGTGAAGCTGAAACTTGGTTGTGAAGCTGAAACTTGGTAGTGAAGCTGGAACTTGGTAGTGAAGCTGAAACTTGGTAGTGAAGCTGAAACTTGGTAGTGAAGCTGAAACTTGGTAGTGAAGCTGGAACTTGGTAGTGAAGCTGGAACTTGGTAGTGAAGTTGAAACTTGGTACTGAAGCTGAAACTTGGTACTGAAGTTGAAACTTGGTACTGAAGCTGAAACTTGGTACCTAGTGAAGTTGAAACTTGGTAGTGAAGCTGAAACTTGGTACCTAGTGAAGTTGAAACTTGGTAGTGAAGCTGGAACTTGGTAGTGAAGTTGAAACTTGGTAGTGAAGTTGAAACTTGGTAGTGAAGCTGGAACTTGGTACTGAAGCTGAAATTTGGCAGTGAATCTGAAATTTGGCAGTGAATCTGAAACTTGTTAGTGAAACTAAAACTTTACTGTGAATCACAAAATTTTCTTGCGAACTTTTCATGACGTGAACTCAAACTTACTGCATGGCGTAAAATAAACTTTCTACAACTTCATCTCATTCACATCATACGTACCTCTTCTCACCCTGCATGAACCATTTCCTACGTTACAGGAGTCTCTCCTGACGTCATATGAACCGCTTCCTACGTCACATGAATCGTTTATTACGTCATCCGAGTCTTTCCTAGCATGAGACGGCAACCACATGACCCAGGAGCGTGTTTACCGAAGCTTCTATTAACGGTTTATCTACACCATGCAAATTTCGGCCGCCTTTTATCGTTAAGGCACAAACATCAGGTCTGCAAACATCGTGGCAATGGCCACCGAAATACCGAAGCACGATCTTCTGCTAGGCCTTTGCTTGCGTATGTCTGATTTCTGCGCTGTTATTGCATATGATGAAATTTGCACTGTGAAGGCATGCATAGTTTTAAAAAAATGAAATTAAACTCGTTTTTCGCACATACAGTGGGGGGAAATAAATATTCGCACACTTGAAAAATCGTATTTTAATGTATGTAAGTACACAAACTTATCAGGAAAAGTGATTTAAATTATGTATAGAGACGCATAGTATTCAAAAATACTATCAAAAGAAATTAAATCTCAATGCAACAAAAAACAATGCAACATGTTCACCTNACGATCTTCTGCTAAGCCTTTGCTTGCGTATGTCTGATTTTTGCGCTGTTATTGCATATGATAAATATTACACTGTGAGGACATGCATAGTTTTAAAACAAATGAACTTAAACTCGTGTTTCGCATATAGGTTATTGTAATCACTATATTTCAATGCTGAGTATCGTGTGTAATGTGCTTGGCACGCACCAGTACCACCCGATCACTCATATATAACAGATTCGATAGAGTTTGTATATATTACTTGTAATATATTTAAGTGGTGTATAGTTTGTGTGTATAGTTGTATAATTTGGTTGTGTTGTGTTATATTGATGTCAAAAGTATCATACCAGTTCCTCACCACATATAGACCTGTCGCCCACGCCAAAATACTAGTACATCACCGTACCGAACCAGTATATCACCGCACCGAACCAGTATATCACCAACTCGAAAGTTGTCTCTATAACACTTCGTCGTCGCGGATCTCCACGTTAACAAATGAAACAAAAGAAATTTACGGGCACCTAAAATCAGGTTTTGTTCCACGAGGTTTCACTTCTGTCACGCAGCGGGTGGTGATCATGCGTCCTAAAGCGCTTGATTATTAACGCTTTCCCTTGCGGTTGATCACCGAAATCAAACGTACACTTTTTTAAACTTCAATAGGCAATTGACAAGAGGTGAGATTGATGGAGGGACTGTAAAACGCGTTTGTGGTTTCGTCTGTTTTTATACAAAGTGATTTGTGAAGGAGACCGACATTGGCATGTGAAATGAATTGTAGTTTTTCTGTACAGATCTAATAAATGCGATTACATGCAATAACGACCCATCTCAATTCCAGTCGTGGTTATAGGTTGGTAGTTAACAGAGGTTGAAACATTTTGTTGGGTTTGGCGGTATCGCAAATATAGTCGCAGAGTGTTTTTTCTTTGAAAAACCGGATGTCAAAACTTGACTGAAGTTTAGTTTCTTTGGAAATACAAACGTTAAAGTGGAACCGGAATCCAAAAAAAACTCCATAGTATATACAATTTTGGAAAAAACTTCGGTCGGCTCTCCGTTTCAAATAGCTTCACTATTTTTCAACTTCGGTGAATTGCATGCAACAATAGAGGAAATTTTTGAAACCCTTCCCAACACTAGTTCGTCTCCATATCAACGTATAATTGAGTGCAAGTTTGCTACAAATTACACCCAGAGTGGTAAGGTAGAGGTCACAGCCTATACTTTCAAAAAAAGTTAAGAGATTGTAAATTCATCCGCCAATCATTGACGGTCTTTCAAGCCATCCACCAATCATAGACAAGAAAATAGAGCGTAAGTGCTTACGTTCACTTAGCCAGTATGGCACCTGGCAGATTGGTCAGATAAGTGGTAGATCAGGAAGATCAAGTTTGGTCAGGTTGGTGGGGCAAATCGTACAGTTCGGGTTGCTCTGATTGGTCAAGTATTGGTCAGTTTGGTCAGGTAGATGAGGTAGATTAGTTAGTTCAGGCAGGTCACTTAGGATTACTAGGTCAAGAATAGGCTCGTGTACTCTGTACGTAGCGCGCGTTTCGTTTCAAAACTGCTTCTGCATTTACAGTTTATGACAAACTTTTTCCTTAACCGAATCGTTCACCCAACGAACGTTTACTTTCTTTATAAATTGACAACTTTCTTCTACGTCAAAACTGGTAAACGTAGGTATATCAGAATGTGATTTTATAGTATATTGAAATTTCATATTCCTTTCCATGTTACACAATTCCTCAAGTGTACTTTTTAAAACTTCAACTCGTCCTTAAATTTCAACGCTATATCTATTTTGCTCAGTTTAGTTAGATAGGCTGTGTTTATACTGTACTTGAAGTGATTAAACTATTTATAGTTTACTTAATTTGACTGAATGGAAGAGTGGTTAAAGTTAAGTACACAATGATCGGAGCAGTGAGTTGCGGGTTCACAGCCCTATAAGTAATTAAGCTGTAAAAAATTAAGATGCCTAGAATCGTCGACAGACCTGCGTCTAATCATCGCCGTCTGCAACATTATTATCATTAACTATAATTATCTAACTAAAACTATAATTATATAATAAGAAAAAACTTGAATATAATAGCGTATCTAACTAGACGGAACAGGGATTAACTTTTGTAAATATATATATATATTTTTTCAGATTATATCGCCAAAAATTAAGCCAAAAAAGCCACTATAGCTAGGGAAAATGCAAATAAGTAACTATTGCATTAAACTAGGATAAGCCAGGAAAACATGCAGAAAAAACCGACTTAAGAAAATTTTTTAAATAATTGTAATGATGCCGTCGGGTTTTGCAAACCTTCCCTCGAAGTGCAGCTCGTGTTGAAAATAATTCGTATCTTTGATATTTTATCATTAAAACCCATTTCAATAATTTCTTTTTAAATGAAATTACGCTCATCCATCTCTCACGCTCATCCAACTCTCACGCTCATCCAACTCTCACGCTCATCCAACTCTCACGCTCATCCAACTCTCACGCTCATCCAACTCTCACGCTCATCCAACTCTCTCGCTCATCCAACTCTCACGCTCATCCAACTCTCACGTTCATCCAACTCTCACGTTCATCCAACTCTCACGCTCATCACACTAACATTTAATAGAACATATACAATTGTTCGCAATATATGCTTCCTAATTAGTAGAATGTAAGCAATATATCCTACTTTAAAATATCCTAAGTACTAATTAATAAACGTATTAAATTCTGTTTGATGTTTAACGTTACCATGTGGGCGACGTGTGACAACTGTTGCACGTCGTTGCCAGACAATATTGCGTCAGGCTGTGAACATTTTCGTTGATGAATTATACATATAACACTAGTGATTCATAACAACGTATAACACTAGTGGGCGTTCTACTAGTGACGCACATAACACTAGTGGGCGTTCCACTAGTGGTTTTTCCATCAGTGGTACATGTACCAATAATGTTACTAGCCTAGTGAGTAGTGTTACTAGTCTAAAGAAGAACGAATGAAGACCAGATAATGATTTTATTGATAATTTTTAAAATATTCTTTCATTAACAGTACGCGTAACATTTATATTACACGTACCTCAGTTTCAGAACGACTGCTCTAATTGAATTCGTTCAATACATATTCATGAGCGATGTTTCGACCAAGCTGGCCATTTGAAAGTATTTCTCCGAACTTTTCACGGTCATGTGGGTGCTCCATATCATTCCACATAAGGAACGGTTTCACTTTTTATCTAACCAGCTTGCGGCTACGATACTGCACGGTCAGTTTCTTCAGTTCTGTGCCGTAGAAATTCACCTTCATGGTCCAAAATAAATGAGATTTTCCCGCCAAATTCCGTTGGTGGTTTCCGATTAAAACAGTTTCACTTTTTTCCATTAGGTAATATTGCTTTTTTTGTATATTTGAAGGATCTAAGTTATTGCAATACACGACGGTTATTCTTACGGTTATTATAGAATGGCCGAAAAAGTTAAGACCATTGCTGTACAGGACGATAATTTTTTCTACAAACTTTTGTTTTAAATTTTGAACCGTTTTCTAGTAATAATTTTAAGCATTTTAATTTAGGAATGTCCACGGATGAGATTTGGTTTTTCGAAAGTTGAACTGTTTTTTTTTTTACAAAAATAAGTCCTATGTAATGTATACCACTTTTTTCGATTAACAAGTTCCAGTAATATGTTCACGAAGAATTCTGAAATAGAATTGATTATAATTATTAATTATTTTGAACGTGCTGACTGATTGATGGCTTTAAGTATTCATTGTACATTCATTGTGAGTAACTTTTGTTTACATTAACCTACGCATTGATAACGGTTAATGTATGAGCAACCCAAAGGTTAACCTTTTGTCCACTGACGGTAACTCACGATACTTGGCCTTTAGGTACGAATAGCATTGAAGACAGGGTATTTGTGGGTTTTTGTGGGCATTTGTTTGAACGTTAGATTTACCCACACATCTGATGGGTCTCGTTAGTGTGTTGACTGCATGACAGCTCGCAGTAATAATAACATATGGTTAAGTGAATACCTTCTCTCTATATTTGTCTTACTTGCAGGTTTTTCTGAAATATTTGTGTGTAAATATAAAAGAAGTGGATATTTTTCTCAAATATTTGTATGAAAGTATAGAAATCTGTGGATTCCAAAAATTATATTAGGTACACAAGAGAATTTCTTCCGTTGTAGATTTAGTTTAGCATGTAGTGATGTAACGTAGAATGTTGCGATGATGTGTAATATGTAGTGATGGAGTGTAGTATGTAGTGATGTAACGTAGAATCTTGTGATGGAGTGTAATGCAGTCTTGCACAAATATTATGTGTTGATTGTATCATAAAGCTGTGTTAGGAAAATATCAGGTTATAGTGAGTTTAATGGGCTCGAGTTGGAAAAAAGTTGTTGAAAAGTCGAGTTGAAAAGGCTTGTTAAAAAAACTATTCCTGATGATGAGGAAGAAGATAGTCATCGCGATGCAGGTGGCGTCAGGTGCAAGGCGGCCGGTTAAGGCCTACGGCCTATGCAGGTCCGTAGGCCTCTTTAGGGTTGACGAAATTCTAAGAAAAAAGTAATTTCTGAACGGGTTTGACTGCAGCCTGACCAAAAAACTACAAATTTGTTGATAAGTATAACTGTTGACGTGCAGTGTACCTTGATATTGAACAACAATATCAATAATTACAACAATATTATAATCGAATAATGATTAAGTAAATACCGTATTAACCAAGTTAACTCATTATGAGTTTGAGTTATGTTCTTCAGAAGAGGTATGCTTAAAAATGCGTATTTATGTGGCATTGATGTTCAATTGGTTTGGTATGGTTTAATTGAAAAGGTATGAACAGTCATGCAGGTATGACTGGTATCAGGAAAATAGGTATGAACGTCATCCCGGTATCACTGATAATAACAGAGGAGGTATGAACTGTTATATATGCCGGTATGACTGGTAACAACAGAGGAGGTATGAACTGTTATGCCGGTATGAGCTGTCTCTTATACACATCTAGATGTGTATAAGAGACAGGATGGGGAGGGAGGTTCAACCAAAAGATGGGGAGGGAGGTTAGGTTCAACCAAAAGATGGGGAGGGAGGTTCAACCAAAAGATGGGGAGGGAGGTTCAACCAAAAGATGGGGAGGGAGGTTCAACCAACTGATGGGGAGGGAGGTTCAAACAACTGATGGGGAGGGAGGTTCAACCAACTGATGGGGAGGGAGGTTCAAACAACTGATGGGGAGGGAGGTTCAACCAACTGATGGGGAGNTGGTGTGGTGTGTGTTGGTGGTGTGGTGTGTGATGCTGGTGTGGTGTGTGATGGTGGTGTGGTGTGTGATGCTGGTGTGGTGTATGATGCTGGTGTGGTGTGTGATGCTGGTGTGGTGTGTGATGATGCTGGTGTGGTGTGTGATGATGCCGGTGTGGTGTGCGATAAGTATGATGCTGGTGTGGTGTGTGATGATGCTGGTGTGGTGTTGGTATGACGTCACAAAACAGATGAGTGCTCCACCACGAAGTTACCTGAGGAGTCTTCAGCCTAACGCTCACGGCGACGTAGGCTTCAGAAACAGAATTTACCTCCACGAGAACACGAATACAAAGATTTCTTAAACAAATATAAGAGTCTCCACAGTTGCGGGAATTTATTGTTACCAACGAGAATTTAAAATAACAAAAACGTTACCCACGACGCCGCAATGGAAGATCCTGCGAAGAGGTCAACCCTGTGCCATGCCCGCGGGTATCCAACCCGCTACGTGCCCGTAGGCGTCGTACCCCAGGAGTTCATGCCCACGCCTAGTCTAATTCTAGTGATTATCTCCATGCCTATGTTCATTGAAATCCACGTACCAATTATATGACCATATCCATAGGACTTTGTTCTTAAGGTAGACCCAAAGTTCTGACTGAGACGCCAGAATAATGAAACCATGGGACTTGGTCCTTAAGGTAGAACCGGAGTTCAGACTGAGACGCCAGAACAATGGAACCATGGGACTAGGTCCCTGAGTTTGACCCAAAGTTCTGACTGAGACGCCAGAATAATGGACCCATGGGACTTGGTCCCTAAGGTAGAACCGGAGTTCTGACTGAGACGCCAGAACAATGGACCCATGGGTTGAGACACTGGCAGACTGGGACGAAACTGAGATTAGGAATAAATGAAATCAAAAGCATTTTAGGATATCATAAAAAAGTATCGGTATCTTATATATGAAGGTTGTTTTAATTGTTTTGCAGCGAAACGGTCAATTCTTTGTGTCTAAAGAGTAATAACAGTCCGGTGTTTAGCTTTTTTTTTATGCAACTAGAGAATTATGAAAGACGGTAGGGTAGCCAAGCGGTTACGAAGTGACAAGTCATGTGTCACAAGAGCTTCTTGTTGACAAGAACAATATGGCAGAGGCTCGTCTGTATTGTTGCAATAACGGTATAGACACAAGTGAACAACCGCCAGGGGGCGGAGCCAGGCACACAAACGAACAAACCGATCAACAAACCTACCTACCAACGAACGAAGACTACACACATACACACACACTTACAAACCTTCACAAACTATGGAGTGGTTACTTCGTACGATCTTACGTTCGTTTCCAGCGAGTGTAAACGCTCGGAAATATCAAGCAGACACGCATGTGAACTTCGGAGCTGAGTTTGTACGTGCGGTTGAGTCATCCGGAGTCTGAGAAACGATTGCCCGGCGCCGTAACAGGACTCGGACGACTGCTCCGTATAACTGTGAACCAGCGTACCAAGAATCTTGGCTATCTCGTGTAGAAAGTATGGGGTATAAGTATGAACTTATAGGTTATAAGCATGAGATATTAACCCGATTAATAGATGCAAATGTATAAGGTACATGTATGAACGTATACCCTGTAGATCACAATAAAAGATCTATTAATTTAATTTCCTGTCTGATGGAAAATTAAAGTTCAAGTGTGAAGCTCCTGCTTTCGGCCCGAAACTAGGGTAATTTTAAACTATTTTACCCTTTTTGGGAAAAATTACCCGTCGTTCACGGTATTCATATCTAAAGTCTGAGTAACGAGAGTTACCGGCTCTCCTAGGACTCAGGTCTTGAAACAAACTTTTAAAAACGCTTATGAACTTGACTCGTGGATGACCTCAGAGAAAATCATTGTGAAGGTTGCGCTTGAGTAGAGACCGTCGAGTTGCCGGAAACCGGGGGGAAGGAATGACGTATTTCCAGAAACCGGTTGGCGATGAGCGTCTTGCGGCGCTTACGGTTTCTGGCAAACTTTTCGAATTAGTCATTCATTGTTGAAAGTTTTCTTAGGAAAGCAATGTACAATGACTTTATTTTTTGTGAGAAAGTTTGATACGGAAATATTGGCGCTGCTTGTGGAATGGACGAGCGTATTGCGAAGCACAAAATTTGAGAAGGGAAGAATTTTACTCACATCTACCATTTAAATATTCCACTGGAATCTGATACCAAAATCTACCTCTGGAATCTGCTAATTAATCTACCACTGGAATCTAAGACTTAAATCTAATTAAAATTGAGGATTTACCATTACATTGGAACTTCATATGGGGCGTTACAAGCTCACCGCGTTGGAAAATGCATATCAAACTGACATCAGGACTTTACATGTCGATCTTATCAGGAATACTTGCAGTTAGCGCATAGAATAAATAACTTGCTATATATGCAGGTTATTGATTTAAATGCACTGCATGGACACAACGCATGACGCATTTCTAAGCACGACGCGTGAATTCCATGAGACACAATGCGCCTTCGGAGGCGCATGACGCAAACGATGTAACTGAGCACGGCTGCACCTGTCGGAAGGAAGCAGCTGCAGATATATTACGGCTGCAGGAGCAGCTGTACACGAGCATCTGCAGCTGAAATATGGCTGCAGCTGTACTCTAGCAGCTGTATATAATTGTAGCAATTTAGCAGCCATAGCAACATAAGAGAGGATAACATGCAAGAATTAGTGCGCATGTATCCAGACATCAGTGAATAGGGGATGGATGGAGGGCACTTTCACTGAAGCTGAAGCTTCTCCAGCTTCAGAACCCTCTTCAGCTTTTTATACATGGAATCAATCCTGCCTAAGACCTCAAACCTGCTCTGAACTCTTAGAATTTGCTCTGAACCCCCAGAACCTGCTTGAACCCTCAGAATCTGCTCTGAACCCCCAGAACCTGCTCTGAACCCCCAGAACCTGCTGTGAACCCTCAGAACCTGCTGTGAACCCCCAGAACCTGCTGTGAACCCTCAGAACCTGCTCTGAACCCCCAGGACCTGCTTGAACCCTCAGAACCTGCTCTGAACCCTTAGAACCTGCTCTGAACCCTCAGAACCTGTTTTGAACCCTCAGAACCTGCTCTGAACCCTCTGAACATATTCTTTAATTACCCTTTTAATTTACAACTCGAGGGGGGGAGGGGGGATGTATTTTGCACGGATTTCAAGTGTGGTTCTCATGGTTCCGTTGGAACGGAATCGTACCCTGTGACCTCAGCATGACTCAGCGATTTTTGTCCGCATTTATTTTGATTTGTGAGTTATGATGGTGGTGAATGATGAGGCCCTCGACCTGCCCACCTACAACGTGGTGATGATGGTGGATGTGGTGATGGTGGTGGATGTGGTAATGATGGTGGATGTGGTGGTGGTGGATGTTATAAAGGTTCTCATAAACATAGTTACGGTGTTATGCGTTGTAATACCTTAATATATAATAATGACATTCCTTAAATTGCCATGATGACAGTTGCAGTCGTAATTATATGTGGATTTTGCTTCTTCCTTTTAAAATAATCGAAAATTTTTGCTTCTTCCTTTTAAAATAATCGAAAATTCTTATTGAACGTATTTACTAAATTCCTCACTTATGCGGCTATGTTCTAGCCCCCCCCCCCCCAGCCCGTTAGAGGGGGGCGGCCCGCCCCCCCCCCAATTCTAAGAGACAGGGGCTATGGTCTGAAATTTCCCGAGAAAGTCTTGCTTGTAAATCCTTGAATTCGGACCTTAACCTTAGGTCTTAGTTGGCAACAGAAACTTCCTGTGAATTTCCACTGAATTTTCTCCCGAGTTCAGTGGAATTTCCTTCAAGCGCCGGTGTCCAGCGGGACGCTTCGTTCAGCTACGCAGACAAATGCGTGGGACTTTGCCCAAATCTCGCTACACTTTTAGTCCATGTGTGGGTCATTTTGACCAGTTTTGTTGGGCAGAAAGTGGTATCAGTGCTGCGTCCTTTCTGTGCATCACTATTTGGATAATTTAACCCATTCCATTCCTGAGTGAGCAGTCGTGTTGCTATAAAAGTACTCGAATTATTACGGACTTGTATCGTTAAAGTAAACATGATTACAGATAAACATTGTTCATTATTTCAGAAAAATGAAAATTCACTTATTCGCTCTGCCGCATTAAAATAATTAAAATGATTTTAAATATTTTTTAAATAACTAAATTAATTTTAATTTTAAAGCAAATTCGCTCTGCCACATTAAAAATGACCAAATAATTACACACTTTCATACCAACTGGCAAGCACGCTAGAAGGTTGCAATAATACCATCTTTTGCCGGGCCGTACTGGGTCAGGATGACTCACCTAAAGGGCATAAAAGTGCGTCACTATTTAGACAAAGTCTCACTCGTGTCCCTGAGTGCACGCGGCGCTGAGATCGTTACTTGCGACGCATCGATGTCGCCCTCAGGCCTGCGCTGCACACAGAGAAATGAGCGAGAGTGTGTCCAAATATTGTTGCACTTACTTTTTTTTTACCTACTGTTACTTTTTGCCCTTTAGGTGGGTCATTTTGACCCATTATGGCCCTGCAAAAGGGTGTATTGGTGCTAGGTTCACCCTCTGCTCGTGCTATAGGTACGAAAGTGATGTCAATATTTGGACAATATCACACATTTATATAGGAGTGTGGGGCGCGGTAAGGTACAAATTCTGTATTTTAAATCAAATAAAAAATAAAAGGAATTCTCAGTATGAATTTTGATTATTCATTTCTAATCAATGTTAAAGAGTAAAATATTAATTAATGTAATGAATATAAATGTATATATGAAGTAGTTAAAGTAAACACTATTTAAGTACTCTCCCCTTGTGACCGGACGTTCATTAACATTTAATTCAAGCCTAATTCTTTTACATTTTAGTACAATATTTTCATATTATTCTTCATTATTTATATATTTTGATGTTTCTGGCCATTCAAGTCAGCGGGAAACCCAAATTATTTTTATATTCTTTACGGGGTCAAAGAGACTATATTTGTATATATTTAATATTTTAGTATAATATTTTTATATTATTCTTCATTATTTATATATATCTAATATCTTTGGCCATTCAAGTTAGCGGGTAAGCAATATTATCAACGTAAGTCACTCCGCCAATCACAGCCCTTCTTTCAAACTGATCCAGCCAATCACAAGCGATCTTCAACTATCATGTCTGAACTTGGTAAGAAATTGAGAATTTTCGAAAATTTATCATGCAAATGTACGAATTCAGTCAATATAGAGTTATATAAAATATTTTCCTAAGTCCTATATTTATTGATTTTAATTACATTTTTTAATATGGTCCCGATTTATCAATGAAATTCCAGGTCTGACTAAATGAACTATAAGTAATTCATGAATATTCCATGAATAATTAATCCATGTTAACTAAATGAATAATAATGTCTTGAAAATAGCTGGAAGTACACAGAATTTATCTTTATTCTCTCAACAGGCCGTTAATTAACGGTATTGTACCGGCAACGGCCCGGTGCAGCGCCCAGCAGCAGCTTTGTCTGTACGGGTCATTGCCACTACGGCGGCCGTAATGGCCGTAACCCTGCGCACTGCCGTAATGGCCGTAACCCTGCGTACTGCTGTAATGGCCGTAACCCTGCGTACTGCTGTAATGGCCGTAACCCTGCGTACTGCCGTAATGGCCGTAACCCTGCGTGCTGCCGTAATGGCCGTAACCCTGCGTACTGCCGTAATGGCCGTAACCCTGCGTACTGCCGTAATGGCCGTAACGCTGCGTACTGCCGTAATGGCCGTAACGTTATTCCGGTTTGCGTGAACGACCGCCGGAGCATTTCCGGAGCACCTCCTGCGGGGGGGGGCGATAGGAGGGGGGGGGCGGAGGTCTCCTCGCACTCAAACAAATGTGTAAGCAAATATTGATGTATATTTTGCCCTTGTGTGGGGCGTCATGACCCACTTTGGCCAGTCAGAAGGACGTATCAATGTCAACATTTGAACAATGCTCCATCTGTTTATATTAGCGGAAATTAAATTTTAATGTTATGCTGCAATTTATGAAATAATTTTTAATATAATTTAAATATTTTCTCATCATATCTTTATATTTATCTTTCATTAAAATTTTCACATTTGCAGGGGGATGTTTGTGGTGCTGCACTGTAAGTATTTTTATTCTTACATTTTTCAGTATGGAAATTACTCCTGAAAATTATAATTAAGGTTAACAGGCCGACTAAATTTCGATTATTATTTTGATATATGTAATTCTTTTTTCTTTTCCTTATTGTAATTGAATTTCCAGCTGCTTACACTGCCCCTCTCTTCTACCCTCTCTATGAGCTTCTCTCTTTTTTCCCACTTTCCTACTCTGTTATCCTCTTTCTCCACCTTCCGTTTCTTTCGCTCTCCCTCTCGTATCCTCCATCTCTTTATTACAATATTTCTCTTTAACTTCACTTCTTGTTTGTTTGTCAGCTACAAATCTTATAATCGATATATGACACAATTTCACCTGTCCAATCGATCTGAAATTTTGCACAATTGCATAAAGTTTGAGACAATGCATGAATCAACTGACAGAATAAATAATTGTAAAAATTTACAAAATTTTTATATCATAAAAAATTTGTTGAAAAATAATTTTTTTAATATCTGAAAATAAAATTAGAAATTCATCGCACATGTGTAACATCCAAGACACTAGATTCTTCAGAAGCGTTGTCTTTAAAAATTTCTTAAACGCATATTATTCTCTCTCGTGTCGCTTTACTCTCATCCTCCATTCTCTCCTTTCTCCTTCGCCCTCTCCCTCTCTTTCTCCCCCCCCCCTTCTTCCCCCCC
>NW_025931241.1:70356-72964 GCF_000764305.2 Hyalella azteca
GCTGCTGGAATATTAAATCGCTTACGTCGCCGCCATGAAACCATAAACACCGGGCTAAACCCCCGGGTTCAGACGTGACACGGGCTTAACCCCGGGTTCAGACGTGACACGGGCTTAACCCCGGGTTCAGACGTGACACGGGCTTAACCCCGGGTTCAGACGTGACACGGGCTTAACCCCGGGTTCAGACGTGACACGGGCTTAACCCCGGGTTCAGACGTGACACGGGCTTAACCCCGGGTTCAGACGTGACACGGGCTTAACCCCGGGTTCAGACGTGACACGGGCTTAACCCCGGGTTCAGACGTTACACGGGCTTAATCCCGGGGTTCAGACGTGACACGGGCTTAACCCCGGGGTTCAGACGTTACACGGGCTTAATCCCGGGGTTCAGATGTGACACGGGCATAACCCCGGGTTCAGACGTGACACGGGCTTAACCCGGGGTTCAGACGTTACACCGGGTTGAAGTCGAGGCTCAACAATTGACATCGGTCTCAACCTCAGGTTCAATTTCAACCCCAGGCTGCAACCGAAGCTCAAGACGAGAGGTTGGGTTCATTCAGAGGTTCAACTCGTGATTTAAAACCCAAACTCAACCCCGCCTTGTGGGCTTTAGCTTTTCAACCGTCGACCTTGACCGTGAAAACGGTTTTCGGTTTTGCGGTTGTGCGGTTCCGGCGATCCGCGTTCCCGGTGACCCCGCGGCGTTCCCAAGCGAAGAAATATTTTAAATTCTCGAATTTTTCTATTCTATTCAAAATTTTTTATTGATACTAAAAAATTACGTGAAAGTTGGACTAAGTTTAGTATGAAATTGCAGTTTTTTTAAACTTATTCGATGAAATCCATTGCGTGTTTTTTGCTATAGCGTTCATCAGTCCCTTTACCTCTTCCCCCCACATCCCCCCTTCACCTCCTCTCACCTTCCTTGGCCCCCTCTCCTCTCCCCCATCCTATCCCCCTTTCCCCTTTCCCTCCCCCCATCCCCGCGACGGTCCGTTACTTGGAACCTGCTGCTAGTCACCCCCACTCTGCCCCCCTCCCCCTCTCCCTCTTATTTCTTCCCCTCTCTTCCACTCTACCTTTAATCCCACTCATTATTCTCATTCCCACTCTCCATCACTCTACTTTTAATCCCACTCATTCTGAGATTAAAATTTTTGAACGTCTTATAAACAAAAAAAACCTGACATGTTTTATTGTTTATTATTATATATAGGTGCTAGTGACACACTAGTCAGGTGCTAGTGACACCCTAGTCAGGTGCTAGTGACACACTAGGCAGGTGCTAGGCGCACACTAGGCAGGTGCTAGTGACACACTAGGCAGGTGCTAGTCACACCCTAGTCAGGTGCTAGTGACACACTAGGCAGGTGCTAGTGACACACTAGGCAGGTGCTAGTGACACACTAGGCAGGTGCTAGGCGCACACTAGGCAGGTGCTAGTGACACACTAGGCAGGTGCTAGGCGCACACTAGGCAGGTGCTAGTGACACACTAGGCAGGTGCTAGTCACACCCTAGTCAGGTGCTAGTGACACACTAGGCAGGTGCTAGTGACACACTAGGCAGGTGCTAGTGACACACTAGGCAGGTGCTAGGCGCACACTAGGCAGGTGCTAGTGACACACTAGGCAGGTGCTAGGCGCACACTAGGCAGGTGCTAGTGACACACTAGGCAGGTGCTAGTCACACCCTAGTCAGGTGCTAGTGACACACTAGGCAGGTGCTAGTCATACACTAGGCAGGTGCTAGTCACAACAAAAATATACAACAAAATATAATGTGTCTGTATATTTAAGGTATTTCCTTTAACTCGCCCCACCCGTGGTACATACTTCCACTCTCTCATCCCCCCTCATCCCCCTCTCTCCATCTCTCGTATCCCTCTCTTTCATCTTCCTCCTCCTCTCTTCCACTCTCCCATCCTCCCTCTTCCCCATTCCTCCGCTCTCTTCCCTCCTCCCCCACTGCCGGCTGACGCGCCTCTCTCAGGATGCTAACGGGACTCTTCCTCTCCCCCCCTCTCCCACTCTCGTATCCCTCTCTTTCACCTTCCTCCTCCTCTCTTCCACTCTCCCATCCTCCCTCTTCCCCATTCCTCCGCTCCTCCCCCTCCTCCCCCACTGCCGGCTGACGCGCCTCTCTCAGGATGCTAACGGGACTCTTCCTCTCTCTCTCTTTCTTCCACTCTCTTACTCCTCTCACTCGTTCTCTTTCCTCTCTTTATCTTCCTGTCTCTACTCTCTTAACTCTCTCTCTTTCTCTCGTCTCTTCTTCAATTCTCTTTCTCTCTCCTTCACTGTTTTCTTCTCGCTCTACTTCTTTCTCGTACGTGCCTCTCCTTCTCCCTACTCTTTATCACATTGCTATTCATCTTCCCTATCTTACTTTTCCTCTGCCTTTTCCCGTCTCCTCCTACCCGCCTTCCTATTCTTCTCTTCCTCCCCCTTTCCATTCACTCTTTCTCTCCCAACTCTTTAACACTAATTTTTCTTTGCCTTTTCATCTTCAATCTCTTCTTAAATTTTCTCTTCCCTCTCTCCCCACTCTTCTTCCTGTCATTTAATCTCATCCACTTCCTCCCCCCACTCCCCCACTTCCCA
>NW_025931241.1:73259-82158 GCF_000764305.2 Hyalella azteca
CCACCACCACCACTAAAGTCGCCACCACAATCACCACCACCACTAAAGTCGCCACCACAATCACTACCACCACCACTAAAGTCGCCACCACCACTACCACCACCACTAAAGTCGCCACCACAATCACTACCACCACCACTAAAGTCGCCACCACAATCACCACCACCACTAAAGTCGCCACCAAAGCTGCTTTCTAATCGAGACGCGCTAAGAGAACGTCTGACCTTCGCAGCACTAAACTCGAAAGTTTCATTGCCAGCTTCACTGTTGAAACTTTCGTGGCTTTCACCCGTCGCAAGGTCGCACTTCAGCCCGGCTTGACGCTTTAGAAAGTTCCGCGTTACTTTCAAGTGTGGCAGGGCTATTACTTATGAGTTATGACGTGGAGCTATAATGTTACTTGCACTTTACTTTCAAGTGTTACGGGGTTTTTACTTCAGACGTGGAGCTATAATGTTACTTGCACCTTACTTTCAAGTGTGGCGGGGCTATTACTTCTTACGTGGAGCTATAAGCTTACTTGCACTTTACTTTCAAGTGTGGTGGGGCTTTTACCTGTCTCTTATACACATCTAGATGTGTATAAGAGACATTCACAGTTCCACGCAGACACTCACAGTTCCACGCAGACATCCACAGTTCCACGCAGACACTCACAATTCCACGCAGACACTAACAGTTCCACGCAGACACTCACAGTTCCACGCAGACACTTCACAGTTCCACGCAGATACTCACAGTTCCACGCAGACACTCACAGTTCCACGCAGACGCTCCACAGTTCCACACAGACACTCACAGTTCCACGCAGACACTTACATTTCCACGCAGACGCACCGCAATTCCACGCAGACACTCCACAGTTCCACGCAGACACTTACAGTTCCACGCAGACACTTACAGTTCCACGCAGACACTTACAGTTCCCCGCAGACACTTACAGTTCCACGCAGACACTCACAGTTCCACGCAGACACTCACAGTTCCACGCAGACACTACACTTACACTGCCTACACAGTCCACACTGACAAATCTGTGTACACACCACACAGCTGCAGTGCCTGTATGCTGCTCTGTACACAACACACAGCCACGTTATACAGGTCAAGGTTCACCCCCGTTACACACAATGCAGCTCTTCTCCCCACAGGCTGTGTGTGACGAGGCTGTATCGTTCATACAATTAATCAAGTACTCATCGTATGGACACAACTGTAAGCGCAATCTGAGTTGAATTAACCCACTTTCGCTGAATTTTATTCACTATTAGAATTCAACCTGTGAATTTCATGCAGCTGCGATTTATAATAAATGATTTCATACATACACTTGCAGGTTTGCAAAACGTTGCCCAAGTTAAATAATCATTTTGATTGCAAAATCCTGTTACTCCAAAATCCGTAATCCCGAACCCGGTTTAGGCCGAAATCGTAATCCTGAATCCAGTAAATCATTTTTAGCTTAAGTACCGTAATTGAAACCCGTTCAAACCAACATTTAGTGCGGACGTCCACCTAAAGTTATGTTTTAAAATGTAAAAGAAACTCTTCTTTTTCAAAATGTTATTTACACTAACCAAAGTACTAATCATTCTTAATTTTTTTTAGATCCAGCTCTTCTTCAATTTTTCAATGGCATGGTATTTAGCTGAAAGCACCGTGTGCTGTTGAATACTTGAATACTACTTAATTATATCACTGTTAGAAATAAAATTCCAAGGCAATATCCCGACACGATAAGTATCCTGGATACGCGCCCCAACAGCCCCTATATACATACAATATCCCGACACGATAAGTATCCTGGATACGCGCCCCAACAACCGCTCAATAACTACATTAATTTCTCTCCATTCATAATTGACCTATTGTTGGTATTTACGCGAATCTTTATCTAACATAAAAATTGGGCTGCCAACATATTCAAAATAAATGATTTAGTTTTTATAAAAGAAAGTATTATGGGTAAATCGTCTGATTATTGACCAAAATTTCCAAGGCTAACATTTGCAGTCTTGATGAAGAAAATTAGCTTTCATTTGTTCCATCTCTTGCATTTCGCCATACTCTTCAACTTTTCCACATACTGGTGAAAATTTTTTAACTCACCATGACATTCGTAACTTTCAATTCTCCTGATCTATCGCATTTTTTTCGAACTAAAGAACAACTGCGGCGGTAACAGCTCCAGCAGTTACAACTACAGCAGTTACAGCTGCGGCTGTTAAAGCTGCGGCATGTGTCCCGTCCAATTACAGCTCATCCTTGACCCACATATCGCTGCACACACTTACACACACACATACACTTACACACACATGTACAGACAGCTATGTACACCTGCAATTGCACTCACATGTGTGACGCATTCACACAGCACAGATCATGATACTCACGTATCAGCATCAGAGATGACGCACACACTCATGTACGCAGCAAAACGCATGCATTAATACACAGTTTACACAGGCGTATTGGTGGTACACAGACATGCACGTAAAGTTACGAAGGCATGGGTATGAATTTGCAAATACACAAGCTTTTCCCGAAACATATACACATGGCCCAGCTAACACATACACGTGCGTAGACGTTTGTACAACATGCTTTTTAATGTATGTAAAGTTATGCGTTAACAGAAACTTCCACTTCGAACCATTCCTGTCAAACCGCTTGATTTTTAAATTTCTGTCGTTACTTCATCATCTATAATGTGGCAAATTAAATATGCCTCAAAGTATCATCATCTTTGATAAAGATAACAATATTTACATGATTTATAAGATACCAAATTGTCTTACGATACCTCAGAGCTAAAAGAAATAAAAAGTAATGCAAGTTTTTCATATATTTTCCCTGACTCGTCGATCGAAGGTCGGGAAACCGAAACCACAATTTTTTTTTCATCTGAAAATCAAGTGATTTTATTGGCGTTAGGTTTGACCCAATTTTTTTCGTCTCTGCATTCATTCATCTTTTATCTCCTTTGTTCCTGCTTTTTATTGATATTGATTTATTATCTGTTGTTCAATTGGTAATAGTTGGCAATTTTAATGTTTGTTGTTTTCAATTTTAATTAATTTTGCAATGAGACGCATTCCAATCGCCTGCACAGCAACTTTTACTACAGCGTTTGTTTGCCTCAAAACCCTGCCTTTGTGCGATTTATATAATGTAATTTTGCGTAATTTAAATGTTTTTAAATAATGGAGTCTGATATAATATTTTTTTGAAACTGAGGTTCTGCTTTGAGAAATTTGTATGCACTGCACTGTCCTGATAACAATGATCTTAAATTCTAGTTTAAGTTTAAATTAGAGAAATTAAAAGGGATTATTTAAATTCTAAACGGTGATTTAATCGTTACTAATACATCAATTTTCGTAGCAGAGGCTCTATTTCCCGTGCAAATTTCCAACTTCAGTAAAAACACGAAAATAAATATTTTTTTTTGTGTAAACACGTAATTTAAATAGCATAGTTTTCCTTCTAACCCTGTGGTACATTCCCTGTTGAGTTCCCACTCCTGAAATCCTGAAATTCAAGACTTGTATTCCTCATTTTTGTAATCGGTAACAAACAATTATCAAAAATGCGTGGTCTGCCTTTGAAGTCGTAGGTCTGCCTTTGAAGTCTGCCTTTGAAGTCTGCCTTTTTTAGCGCATTTTCTCATTTATGGAAAATAAAGGCGCTATTGTGGTCGCCATGTCCGTCTGTCCGTCCGTCCGTGACCCCAAGTTTTCGTCGACGAGAAAATGCGCTCTCTGCCACCCACTGCAGTGAGTACTAAGTTATATTTTTTCAAGTAGCAATGCTCTTTGAAGCTTTATGTGGGTCATCCTGACCCATTTTTGGCCAGCGAAAAGGAGTCTCATTGCTACATCCGCACGCCTGCTCTTAATTGCCGTAAATGAAAGTGACTATTTGGACAAAATGACCCATTCATTTTCTGAGTAGGCACTATGAATCACAATATTCCTAGATAAGAAAAAAACGCTGCACAAAAAAATAATAAAAAATGAAAAAATTAAAGAATAAATAATTGCATAAAAATTTTTAAAAAGTAAATCTAAAAATTCTTCATTGCTCTGATTCCACCAAGTCCGTCCGTCCGTGACTTCACGTTTTCGTCGACGAGAAAATGCGCTCTCTGTCACTCACTGCAGTGAGTACTGAGTTATATTTTTTCAAGTAGCAATGCTCTTTGAAGCTTTGTGTGGGTCATCCTGACCCATTTTTGGCCAGCGAAAAAGGGTCTCATTGCTACCCGCTCCCTGCTCTTACCGTAAAAGGAAGTGACTATTTGGACACAATGTCACATTCATTTTCTGATTATGCACTATGAATCACGCTATTCCTAGATGAAAAGACATAAAAAAACTAAAAAATGAAAAAATAACTAATTGCATAAAAAATTTAAAAAAGTAAATCTCAAAATTGTTCATTGCTCTGATTCCACCTAGCCTGTCGCTGCTCTGTGTCGTAATCTAACAGATGCCTAAAAGTGACCGCATTTTTTTGGTGCATTTTTTGAAAAAAGTCGTAAAATTGTCGGAGCCGGAATATGTAATCCCCGGCACCGTTGCTAACCAGCAACAACCGTTCGCGTTGCTAGGCAACAGTCGCTCTTTTCCTGCGGTTTTTATTGTGCGCAGCCGAGTTGACGAAGACGAAGTTGACGAAGACGATGTTGACGAAGACGATGTTAACGAAGACGATGTTGACGAAGACGATGTTGACGAAGACGATGTTACCGAAGACGATGTTGATGACGACCAGCTTAAGTTGCTACCTCCACCACCACCGCGTAAGTCGTCCCTACTACAACCACTAAAGTCGTCATCACAATCACCACCACCACCACTAAAGTCGCCATCACAATCACCACCACCACTACTAAAGTCGCCACCACAATCACCACCACCACCACCACTAGAGTCGCCACCACAATCACCACCACCACTACTAAAGTCGTCTCTTATACACATCTAGATGTGTATAAGAGACAGATTTTCGGCCTATCTCAATGGTAAAGAACTCCCGCGCCTAACCCTTTCGCGATCTGTCATGAATGCATAAATCAACGTACAGAGATGGTTTTGGTACCATTAGATGCGTCAGAATGTAAGCTTTAAGATAAGATGCGTACAAAAACCGAAAATCAAAATTTTTGATTATGGGGCAGATGCTCCCCTTAAAAAGCTGACAAGTTAGAATGGTTATTTTGAGCAAAAGATGTATGTTCCATTTTACCAAAATACTCCAATACAAATGCACCATAATATATTCATTTAAAAGCTATTTTTGATAAACTATGGGGTAAGAGAGGACCATTTGTGGGGTAAGATAGGACCATTTGTGGGGTAAGATAGGACCTGTCTCTTATACACATCTAGATGTGTATAAGAGACAGGACGTGGAGCTATAATGTTACTTGCACCTTACTTTCAAGTGTGGCGGGGCTATTACTTCTTACGTGGAGCTATAAGCTTACTTGCACTTTACTTTCAAGTGTGGTGGGGCTTTTACTTATGATATGGAGCTATAATGTCACTTGCACTTTACTTTCGAGTGTGGCGGGGCTATTACTTCTGACATGGAGTTATTAGGTTACTTGCACCGTACTTTCAAGTGTGGCGGGGCTATTACTTCAGACGTGGAGCTATAAGGTTACTTGCACCGTACTTTCAAGGTATCAAATTCAGATCGGATACTAGTTGTGAACATATTATTATATTATATATGTTAAGTACCCTTGAGCTCGAGTCCTTCGCAGCCCAAAGATGCCGACCAAGTATGGAATTTTTTACAGTAGGTGAGAGGGGAAGGGGTGAACTTAGTCCCTGTTGCCAGCTGACTTAGTCCCTGTTGCCAGCTGACTTAACCCCTGTTGCCAGCTGACTTAATCCCTGTTGCCAGCTGACTTAGTCCCTGTTGCCAGCTGACTTAATCCCTGTTTCCTGCTGACATTGTCCCTGTTGCAAGCTCACTTAGTCCCTGTTGCCAGCTGACTTAGTTCCTGTTGCCAGCTGAGTTAGTCCCTGTTGCCATTTGACTTAGTCCCTGTTGCCATTTGAATTAACCCCTGTTGCCAGCTGACTTGATTCCTGTTGCCAGCTGACTTAGTCCCTGTTGCCAGCTGACTTAGGCCCTGTTGCCATTTGACTTAGTCCCTGTTGCCATTTGAATTAACCCCTGTTGCCAGCTGACTTAGTCCCTGTTGCCAGCTGATTTAGGCCCTGTTGCCAGCTGACTTAGTCCCTGTTGCCAGCTGACTTAGGGTCTGTTGCCAGCTGATTTAATCCCTGTTGCCAGCTGATTTACCCCCTGTTGCCAGCTGACTTAGTCCCTGTTGCCAGCTGATTTTGTCCCTGTTGCCAGCTGACTTAGTCCCTGTTGCCAGCTGACTCAATCTCTGTTGCCAGCTGACTTATTGCCTGTTGCCAGGCTATGCGATTCTATGATGCCGTTGGTGTATTGATAATTGAAGAAATATAGAAAATACCGAGTGATTGAACAAAGCCTGCTATTTAATAGAAAATTGAGACGTATTAAAATTTTCTATCCTTGCAAGACATGTTTTTTTCATTAAGACCGCGGTCTTCGATATATTTAAGAGCAAAATCTGTAACTTATATCTGTCCTTCAATTCAAAAGTCGAGGCTCGAAAGACGCGAGTTACGAAAGACGCGAGGTTCGAAGGTTCGAAAGACGCGAGGTACGAAAGACGCTATGTTTGAAAGACGAGGTTCTAGAGACGTGAGTTACTACTATGAGTCTGGTAAACAGTTCTATGTGAACAAGCTTTACCTCAGTAACAAAAATACTGATTTTATTAACTTAATTACACGACGAATATTTCATACGAATTAAAAATGACCAATCGTACGCCCAAACACTTAAACTTAAATAATTTAATATAAATCTAGAATCAAATTCTCACCGCGTAATAAATCAGTCAACAATGGCATCGATTTTGCACCACAAAATAGTGACAAAAATTTAACTAAGCCTTAATGTGAAAGCAACCTGAGGAACACAGTTTACTTAAACACATTAAAGCACTTCCCGTGAGCTGCGACGATTTACCAAGGTGAAAGTTATACGCTGGCATCAATAACCTGCTGAAATAACCTGCTGAAATAACCTGCTGAAATAACCTGCTGAAATAACCTGCTGAAATAACCTGCTGAAATAACCTACTGAAATAACCTGCTGAAATAGCCTGCTGAAATAACCTGCTGAAATAGCCTGCTGAAATAACCTCCTGAAATAACCTGCTGAAATAGCCTGCTGAAATAACCTGCTGAAATAGCCTGCTGAAATAACCTGCTGAAATAGCCTGCTGAAATAACCTTATGAAATCATCTGCCCAAATAGAAACCGTCAAATGCATCTTTAAGAATATGCTTGCAACGATCATTATCATGATAAATTTTGTTATCATGTTAAACGATATTTGTTCTTTCTATTCTCCTTCAACTCTTATAAGCCTGACCAGATGTTTTTTAACGCTGTGGTTTCTACTGAACCATGAATTTGTTTTAATAATTTTAGCGAATATAATTCGGCAATTCCAACTTGCAGGTCAAGAATATTATATAAAAATAATATAAATTGAAAAAATGCAGTATAAATGTATAAAAAATATAGTATATAAATTGAAGTTTTTTTTAATTAAGCAGTTATCAATAAGGCGAATGATTGTTGCTTGTATTTAACACTGTATGCTGTGTAACTATCTATAATTTATAATAATGTATAACAATGTATATTATATATATCAAACGGTTATCAAACTGGTACAAATTCACAGCCTACGGCGCTCGTAGAAAGCGACAGTCTTCGCGATTGAGGTAGGCAGATGGCGCGCGAGGCTGTAGGCCTACTCAGCAACTGGTCCTGATTCATGGCAGGCATAAGGGCGGCCGACGTCTGGCCATCCATACGCCGACCATAATTTGTTCATGGTCACATTTGGCAAACGGTGGGACGCCCGCCCCCCTCCGGCCACCGCCCCCCGTGCGACCTACAACCTGGACCTCCGTCACGGGACTCGCTTGCCCAGCTTTTTTTATAATGAGCTTTTTAGCTTTTGTTTTCCTTTTGTATGCAAATTTTGTACGTTTTCTCTCACGCTTAAGTTGCGCTATTTCTACACTTGCTTTTACATATAGCGTAATTATTGCGTGATTATAGCGTGATTATTACGTTATTATTTCGTGATTTTTACGTGATTATAGCGTGATTATTGCGTGATTATTGCGTGAATATAGCGTGATTATAGCGTGTTTGTTGCGTGATTATAGCGTGATTATTGCGTGAATATAGCGTAATTATAGCGTGATTGTTGCGTGATGATAGCGTGATTATGGCATGATTATAGCGTGATTTTGGCATGATTATAGCGTGATTTTGGCATGGTTATAGCGTGATTATAACGTGATTATTACGTGATTACAGCGTGACCATTGCGTGATAATAACGTGAATATAGCATAATTATGGCATGATTATGGTATAATTATGGCTTTATAATAGTGTGATGAAAGCGTGATTATTGCGTTATTATAGCGAGATTGAAGCTTGATTATTATAGACCACTCTTCTCTACTCTATTCTGCCCCACTCAACCCTCTCACTCTCCACTCTCTCTTCCGCTCCACTCTCTCTCTCTCTCCCCTCTCTCTCCCACTCCCCTCGCTCTTATTCCACTCTCTTTCACTCCCCTCTCTCTCACTGCCCTCTCTCTCACTGCCCTCTCTCTCACTCCTGTCTCTTATACCACATCTAGATGTGTATAAGAGACAGATTATTGCGTGATTATTGCGTGATTATTGCGTGATTATAGCGTGATTATAGCGTGATTATAGCGTGATTATAGCGTGATTATAGCGTGA
>NW_025931241.1:82233-174987 GCF_000764305.2 Hyalella azteca
CTCCCACTCCACTCTCTCTCCCACTCCACTCTCTCTCCCACTCCACTCTCTCTCTCCCACTCCACTCTCTCTCTCTCCCTCTCCACTCTCTCTCCCACTCCATTCTCTCTCCCACTCCACTCTCTCTCACTCCACTCTCTCCCGCTTTACTCTTTCCCACTCCTTTCTCTCCCAGTCTACTCTTTCCCATTCCACTCTCTCCCACTCCAATTTTTTACCTCTCTCTCCGACTCCCCTTTCTCACACTCCCCTCTCTTCCACTCCCCTCTCTCCCACTCTCCTCTCTCCCACTCTCCTTTTTCCCACTCTTCTCTCTCCCACTCTACTCTCTCCCACTCCACTCTTCCATTCCGCCGCAACTTTCTCCGATAAGGTTTTTACGGCCGGCTGTTTTGGCCGTTTTTTTTTACGGCCTGGCCTTTTTCGATGGCTTCAGATGACGACCTAGGGCCGTCGTCTCGTAGGATGAGCCCTTGATGTACGCCCACATCAAGCCTAGCAAATTCGGACATGATGATGGCATGAAGCTAAAAAGATTCCTACATGAAGACTTCGTCTTGTGTTTGTAATGAAGACTGAATATAAAGATCTAGACCTTTCACTTGCACCAACGTGGCGAGCATATGAGCTGGTATTCTGTACCGGTGCGCGACTTGCGAAAAGTTTGGAAATGTAAATTTTGAGAATAGGAATTGGGAGTCTACTACTGGATATTTAAATTCTGTTACTAGAAATGTGGATCTAGATTGTACAAAATGTTTGCTATGAGACTGGTGATGTGGATTATCAGACTGGGAATGATAATTTAAAACTGGAAATGTTAATTTAAGACTGAAAATGGTTATTTAAGACTGGAATGTTAATTTAAGACTGGAATCTTGATTTAAGACTGGGCATGTGAATTCCGAGGTTTGAGATGTTCACGCAAATTTTGAAAATATTGCCGATTAAATCATTCGTTTGCTTCAGTCGCGAGTTAAAGAGGAGTTGCAACGAAAACGTGAACTAAATTAATTATTTCTTCACTTGGCTAGTGTGATGAATACTGCGTTGCGATAAAATGTAGAGACTTTATTTTTTAGGGTAATTCTATTCTAATTAGGGAAAATTTATATTCTGATGAAAAATCTACTCATATAAAAAGCTAGTCTGTATTTACGAATATTTACCTTTTTGTTGGAAGGTTCCGTACGGTCCGGATACTCTGAACCGTTGCAGAGTTACCAAGTTGTGCATGTTCCTAGTTCCAATTACAGGATGATTAATGGCGTCAATTTTATTACTGCATCGTACAGTACAATTTTTGTACTCAATCAATTTAGTGTACACCAGATTCACCTGATGTTTATTGATCAGAAACTTACAAATTTACAGAAAACCAAAAACCTGAGGATTGCGGTTAAATATCTAGCATACGAGAGGTGTTCAGACATACATGCATGAGATAAGATTTCTAGATAAGGTTTGAGAGTAAGTATTTCCCGGCAGAAAATGGGTTGCTGATTGCAGATAAAAGTATTTATGGTGCGGCGGGAAATTTGTTATACGGAAACAAAATTGACATAATAAAAAAAGACAAATTAAAGACAATGAACAGTCGGCCTGGAATTTTAAAATTTAGTTTCATTTCATACATTTTGGTCAACTGATCTTTCCCGTTAAACTTGAACCGTTTGACCTTCAATATCACACACACGCGGTATATATAACGTTAACGGAGCAGTACAGTAAAAAAACGTTTCTTTTTCTGTTAATTTTACTCTCTGTTTACTGTTTTAGAGAATTTCTCTTCGAAAAACAAAAGAGACAAACGAACCAATAAGTTCCTCGATGAGGTTTTCCTTCGTTCTAAATCTTCTTCATAAAGATGCCCGACTAGTACAGCTTATAAGATGAAGTGACCAGTAGCTTATGTCATTTAGGCTTGACAAATGGTAAGTTAGCTGTTCGCAAAACAGCTTCAAAATCAGACCCCCTACCACGCCACAGCTGGCTGCTGTGGAGGCGTGAGAAATTCACTTGAGTAACTTCATGATACTTGTAGTTTAAAAGAAACTATAAGAAAATTATAACTGAAAAATATTCTAGTCAAATAGTTCAAAATAAAGTATAAGAAAATTATACATAAAAAATATCCTGACAAGTGTCATTCATTCAATTTTTTTTGGTTTTAAATATACACAAATGTGTAATGCTTTCTCTAAAGATGGCTGCTGATGGCCAATCGCATTTCCGGTTGACATGATTTCTTCATGGGAAGACCTTCAGAATTTGTACAAGAACGGATGTACATGGTTTGTTCATGAAAGATTTAAAATTATTTTCTCAGTAGATGTTTTAAATTTTTATATATTTTTAGCAGAATAAGTGAAACCAGCTGTCAGTCACGGAAACGACTGCGAGTACTCAAAAAATAATGACTGTTAATTAAGTAGGCACCAATTAACGACTGTTAATGAAGTAGGTTCAAATTATCGACCGTTAATTAGGCAGGCACACAAGAGGTCAATGAGTCCAACAGGTCACCTTAGAACCTCATATTCTTATACTCGACCTGAATTCAGGCACTAGGAACAATTACGTTCAATAATCATTTACGATTTTTGTCTATTCAATTGGAAATAATAGCAATTAATTCAATCAATTTGTATGATTGATTAAAATCTTAACTAGCTAAAAAATCAAGTTTAATTTTAAATAAATTAAGTTTAATTTAATTGTGTATGTAGCATAATAAATTCATCTTATTATGAATAACTCGTCTTGACTAAATATATTCAATCAATAAGTTATATTCATGCAGTTTGAATTATCTAAGATGAATTGTTGATAGAAGTCATTGAAGGTTTATCATGTGAGCAAATCGGAAGAAAACATTCACACTAGTGTTATTTTTATTTTTTTTTATTTGTGTTTTCGATTTTTTGACTCAGCTTGACATGCCAAGCGTGGCTGGGTCAATTTTCCTCACCACAGGAAATACAAAAGAAAATAACTCACGCCTCCCTGGCCGCTGCGACTTTTGTTTCAGGTTCATTTGGGATAAGCTGGCTTAGTTAGTCACAAACTTCACTCACGCTTCTTTAGAAATAAATACATTTGTGCTAGTAATGCATTTGTGTTAGTAGTGCATTTGTGCTAGTAGTGCATTTGTGTTAGTAGTGCATTTGTGCTAGTAGTGCATTTGTGTTAGTAGTGCATTTGTGACATTTGTGCTAGTAGTACATTTGTGCTAGTAGTGCATTTGTGTTAGTAGTACATTTGTGCAAGCAATACAGTTGTACTAGAAGTACCTTTATGCTAGTAGTACATCTGTGCTAGTTGTACATCTGCTCTAGTTGTACATCTGTGCTAGTTGTACATTTGTGCTAGCAATACATTTGTACTAGAAGTACCTTTGTGCTAGTAGTACATTCGGAAATACGCCATCTGACGTACCTCTGCACCCGCGCCTCTACACTCACGCCTCTGTGGCCCCATGCAGTCTCTTATTTTCCACCTTCGTTTGGGATCAGCGAGCTTAGGAAGCTCGGCGCTTCCGTTACATGGGAGGCACTTAATACAGTGTATGAGTATAGTCCTGTGTGAAGGATTCTCAGCGTCTGTGTGAAGGGGTTGTCAGCATTTGTGTGAAGGGGACACTTCTCTAATACCCAGTCAACTCGCGCCTACATGAAGTTTAATTCTATAGTAATCCTGATAAGTTTCTTCAAATCTTCCGAGTACACATGGTGGAGAGTCTAGCGAAAAAAACATTTGTGGGCTCGCATAATTTTTTGAGGAAGGCGTCCCGTGCTATTAAATTAAAGCACGTGCATGATTATTATAATCTATGCTACAGTTAATAATCTAATCTCCTGTACAAAATTTACGGGAACAATTAGAAGATGTTAATTCTGATTAACTGATGGATTTCATTTCGTTAATAAGTTTCCCTAAATTAAAGAAAATTGATTAGAATTAGACATTATTAATTTTTGATGAGCGTAGTCAAGAAGCTTGACATATCGTTCAATGATCTTTCTATGTAGAAGTTTTGAGGCGTGAAATAGATGTATAAATAATTGTCCACTTTGTCGAACGAGGCTGAATATCTCACCGTTAATGACGGATGACTAACCTAAGCCGAGGAGCTCAGAAACAAACTTCATTAATGTTTTTTAATATAAAAAATGTCGCACACGACGAAGAGGAATTCTCAAATTTCAAGTTGAGCTGCTGGCCAAACAATTTGTATTATATTCTTCACGACTTTTATTCAAAACCTGATTTAACAAGACATTGGTACTCAAAATCTGATTTAATTGTTAACTGTCATTTAAAACTGAAGTAAATATGCGATTGTTATTTAAAGAAGAATTTAGCTTGCATAAACCGGTGGAAACGTAACAGGATTTAATGGCGTACAGATAACGCTTGAAACAAACCGTTTGTTAACGACTGTTTCAAAAATAGTTTTTTGATATAAAATTCATTACGTTTTTCAATCTCATCTTTTCAACTTTGTAAAGGATTTCATGGGATTTAGTTCAATGATGATATCAGAAAACTTTAATGATTTACATCTTGTCAATTTTTCAAATGTCTTATTCCGGTAACGTCGTTTTCAAAGATGTATACAGCGTTAATAATGACGCAGATTTATTATTGTAGCGGTCGTAAAATATGGTAGTTTGACGCAAATTCTTTGGCTATGGAAGGACCAAGTCTGATTTATTTGTTTATTGTTTGGATGTCCGCATGTCGGCGCCTCAATATAATTAATGGTGCATGATTAGAGCGGTATTTGTGTGGCTGTATATTGTGATCTGATTTGTAATGGTTGCACTCACCATACAGAAATGTCCGGATCAGAACTGCGGCCACTTTCCCANATTTGTGCTAGTAGTACATTTGTGCTAGTAGTACATTTGTGCTAGTAGTACATTTGTGCTAGTAGTACATTTGTGCTAGTAGTGCATTTGTGCTAGTAGTACATTTGTGCTAGTAGTGCATTTGTGCTAGTAGTGCATTTGTGCTAGTAGTGCATTTGTGTTAGTAGTACATTTGTGCTAGTAGTGCATTTGTGCTAGTAGTACATTTGTGCTAGTAGTGTATTTGTGCTAGTAGTACATTTGTGCTAGTTGTACATTTGTGCTAGTTGTACATTTGTGCTAGTAGTACATTTGTGCTAGTAGTGCATTTGTGTTAGTAGTACATTTGTGCAAGCAATACAGTTGTACTAGAAGTACCTTTATGCTAGTAGTACATCTGTGCTAGTTGTACATCTGCTCTAGTTGTACATCTGTGCTAGTTGTACATTTGTGCTAGCAATACATTTGTACTAGAAGTACCTTTGTGCTAGTAGTACATTCGGAAATACGCCATCTGACGTACCTCTGCACCCGCGCCTCTACACTCACGCCTCTGTGGCCCCATGCAGTCTCTTATTTTCCACCTTCGTTTGGGATCAGCGAGCTTAGGAAGCTCGGCGCTTCCGTTACATGGGAGGCACTTAATACAGTGTATGAGTATAGTCCTGTGTGAAGGATTCTCAGCGTCTGTGTGAAGGGGTTGTCAGCATTTGTGTGAAGGGGACACTTCTCTAATACCCAGTCAACTCGCGCCTACATGAAGTTTAATTTTATAGTAATCCTTATAAGTTTCTTCAAATCTTCCAAGTCGGAATGGTGGAGGGTCTAGCGAAGAAAACTTTTGTGGGCTCGCATAATCTTCTGAGGAAGATGTCCCGTACAATTAAATTATACCACGCGTAAGATTATTATAAGCTATGTCACAGTTAATAATGTAATCTTCTGTATGAATTTTACGGGAACAATTCGAATCTTTTAATTATGATTGAACGATGGATTTTATTTTGTTAATTATTTTCCCTAATTTGAAGATTGATTATAATTAGACATTATTAATCATTCATGAGCGTAATCAAGAAGTTTTCCATACCGTTCTATAATGTTCCTATATAGAAGTTGTGAGGCGTGAAAAATTGTGAGGCATGACGAGTTGTGAGGCGTGATATAAATGTATATATATATACCAGTCCGCTTAAATTTGTTTAACGAGGCTGAATATCTGACCGTTAATGACTGATGACTAACCTAAGCCGAGGAGCTCAGAATTAGCCGATCTTCATTAATGTTTTTTTTTGTTCATATGAAAAAATGGTGCACACCACGAACAGGAATTCAAATTTTACGTTGAGCTGCTGGTCAGACAATTTGTATTATATATAACGACTTTTATTCAAAATATTATTAAACAAGACATTGTTACTCAAAATCTGATTTGATTTTTAACTGTCATTTAAAACTGAAGTAAATATGCGATTGTTATTTAAAGAAGAATTTAGCTTGCATAAACCGGTGGAAACGTAACAGGATTTAATGGCGTACAGATAACGCTTGAAACAAACCGTTTGTTAACGACTGTTTCAAAAATAGTTTTTTGATATAAAATTCATTACGTTTTTCAATCTCATCTTTTCAACTTTGTAAAGGATTTCATGGGATTTAGTTCAATGATGATATCAGAAAACTTTAATGATTTACATCTTGTCAATTTTTCAAATGTCTTATTCCGGTAACGTCGTTTTCAAAGATGTATACAGCGTTAATAATGACGCAGATTTATTATTGTAGCGGTCGTAAAATATGGTAGTTTGACGCAAATTCTTTGGCTATGGAAGGACCAAGTCTGATTTATTTGTTTATTGTTTGGATGTCCGCATGTCGGCGCCTCAATATAATTAATGGTGCATGATTAGAGCGGTATTTGTGTGGCTGTATATTGTGATCTGATTTGTAATGGTTGCACTCACCATACAGAAATGTCCGGATCAGAACTGCGGCCACTTTCCCATGTGATGTCATCACTTTACATCATCCTTATTCCGGTGCCATGTGGTATCATCACTTTACATCATCCTTATTCCGGTGCCATGTGGTATCATCACTTTACATCATCCTTATTCCGGTGCCATGTGAAAATTGTAGTTTGAAAATATCTGCAACGTTCCGTTTCATGTAAAATTCATGGAAACATCCGTTTTATTGTTGCTTTGCAATTTGAGTCTGAATTGCCTGAATCCCAATTAAAATTTGAATTGATGATACAACATGCATAATAAATATATGTATTTTCACTGGAGTATGACGATACTCCAGTGAGAATGTATATATTCATTATGCATGTAGTTTATTGATTTTTTCAGATATATGAATATAAGTCGTAGCTTTTTCTATTCCAATAAGAATACTACTAGCTTTACATTTTTATTACCATTAACGTTCGACGGCCGCTACTATTTACGATGCGTTAGTTACCGTTCTAAAGTCTCGGGCGCAAAACCGTTTGCTTCGGCCAAACTGTTTACTGCCAGAGGCCGGAACTTCGTCTCACTGATCCGTTTTTGCATCAATAAATTATCAACAGCAACAAAGATTTTTTGCCTTTAATATTTATCTCTAGAAATTGAATTTCAGATAAGAAATTGAAGATACACAGGGAATTGCAGTAGCTTTTGATGTTTTTTTATTCAGTTTCCCGTATAAGTGTCACGAATATTCCCTATTTTAGGGATATTTAGGATATTAGGTTGTATCTTCAATTGATTAAATAATTTCCATATATATTTCTATATTTTTATGAATTTTTATATCTGAGTGACTTTTTGATTATAAGTTTTGTTGGCTCTAATTTAATTCAAATTTTCGAAGAATAAAAAATCTGCAGAAATACAACTTAATCTTATGTAAATATAATGAACATACTTGAAATGAAAGAAATACTTGGATGGCCGTTGTATAAACGTAAAATGAATGTCAATTTTCGCTCACTAAGGAAGTCATTCTTATTCTAAAAAACTTTCATTAAATTTAGAATATATATTTATCCATATTATATTGACCGAAGAATCTACCAGATAAAAGGTAATCTGTGTTAATCATGAATATAAATATTACTTAGAAACTTTTCAGGCTTTATTGCAATCAAAATTTAGAAAATTTATTTCACTCCGTATCTGTGATTTTTCAAGGGCATCCAGAGTATACAAATCACTTTTTTAATACCTAGCCAACTAATTAAGAGATACGATTTTTTCAACCTTTAAATTCAACAGTTGATTTCATTGACGCAGTGTGAATTATTTGACCATTAAAAGAAAATAATAATGTAGATAATATGGATAATAATATAATGACTATTGATACAAGTTAGTCTCTATAAGCATCAAATAACTCGATCACTAAGTATAAATATTTCAACATTGAATTTTAATAAAAAATTATAAAATTGAAATATAAAATTTCACGTGCGAACTTTGATCCGATGCGTTGTATAATAAATCTCTTCGTAACGCCCTCATGGTTCTTACTTAACCCATTTCCTCCATATAATAAATTTCGTATCCTAAACTGTTACATCCTTCATATATCCTGTGGGTAATTCAAGGCCCAATCACAGCCCCACACGGGACTGCAGCCTATCCCCTCTCTCCCTCTCTCTTTTCCCCACTCCGAAACTTTCAGTTTTTCAGGGGCGCTAAAAACCCATTTCTAATGCCTTCATTTCTAATGGTGCCATTTCGATTAGCTTCGGATCTCGCAATAACTCCTCCCCCTTTTGATTTTATATGTTAATGGTGCCCCAGTAATATATATAATGTAAATGCAAAATGAATGTATGTAAATAATGTAAATAAAAATTAAAAAATTATGTATAATGTAAATACAAAACAAACGTGTATATGTAATGTATAAACGTTAATATGATGTAAATGCAATTTAAAATTGTGGTCTGACTGTAAGATAATGATGTGATAATGTGTAGAGGCGTAGACGTAATGTAAATCGAATTTAATATAAATGCTTAAATGGTATTTAAATTAAATCTAATGTTAAGTCGTTAATGCAATTACACACTTTTTATTATTGCCAATTTTAAAGTTACATTCGTGCAAGAACATTTCAAGATTCTGCAATAGCCTTATTCGTTGAACTAAGGTACAAAAATTATAATAAAAAATTTTTTAATATTTTTCAAATTATTTGATCAACATTTTAGCATTTCAGTGAATTATTCCATTATAATCAACTAAAGTTTGATTTATTTTTGCAAAACAATTGCTGTCGCTCTATTACGTAAGCATTGTTAATAATAAATTTTGTCCTCCCAATTTTAAAAATTTATATATTAGATTTTCAGGGATTCTTTTCTTTTTTGACAGTAAATTTCATTCCAAATCGAATTATGATTTCTAAATGTTCTTGATTTGGCTATTTTGAGAAATTTTCCGCACCGGCTTTCCTGTTTCCTATGTTATGTAACGAGGCTTGTAGAGATATTTTTGAATAATATATATAAGACTATATTTTTAACAATATTGTATTATAATCATTAAGTTGGTGCGTGACAATGTATCCTGGTAACACAATTAGAACGCGAGGATATTTTAACGTGGAATAGAAATTGTTTAGAACTCAATTGGGTTAATTTGAGTTGATATCTTGAATGTCATTAGATAATAAAGTAAGCATTGAATATAAAAGGCAGAAAGCTTCTGTTTTTCAACTTAATTTACCTTCAATGGTGTATGCTTCCTAGTGAGGTCATTCATCATGCATACACATATGAGTGTTTGCGAAAGTGACATCATGTTTGACTGTGTAATGTATTATACATCCTGCGCATTGAAAACAACACATGTTATGTATTCCACTACCGGTCTGATTATGCAAATTATGATGAAGGAAATACAAGGACAATAGCTTTATGTTTGGTACATTTTATTTTTGTGGCATGCAAACCAATACTAAGTTTGGTCTGTCAGCTATGTCTATGTTAACAGAGGGCGGACGTTTGAATAGGAGGAGCTTTGTGGAAGCAGAAGTACTGCCGTGTAATCCACCCTCCCCACCACTCCCACACCCCCACCACCTGTAGTGTTGTAGGTGTACTTACTGACGTAGGTGTATGCCACTTTCACTGACTATCGTCATAACGAAGCAAGACTCCGCGGTGAGCGGACCAGTCAGTGTCTCGTGGGTTGCCATCGCGTGGACATTGTGGTGCCTCGCTGTGCTCTCGAACTTTACGACTCGCGCCGAGTACTGCTGCCAACTGTGATAGGCAGTACCAGACATCTCGATTTATTTGGTCAACGACTTCGAGTGTGTATTAAGTCTTACCAATAATAAATGGTTATAATTACCTCGCTGTATTAAACGACTTCGAGTGATATTTATTCCCATCAACCTAATTCACCGCGACGGGTAATAGACTTTTTATCTACGAACGATCGAACTAACGACTCTTATAACGATTATTTATGAAGTGATTATGAGTGCAGAGAAAAGACAGTGGATTAGATAATATTTTATTTAGAAAATACCGGTGTTTGGTACGTCGCAGTTGTGATTCTGGTGATAAGACAGCACCGTCAACCATTATATAAACTTTTTTACATTCCAATTCACGTGTTCCAGTTTTAGTTTATTTTCTATTTCTCTTCAAGTGGCGTAGAAAACAGTACCAAAAATGCCGAAAATTTATGCATTGAAGAAGCACTTGCTTCTTCAACACAAAGAAGATGAGGCGAAAATCAGCAAAAATTTCGAGTTGTCGAGTCACCAAAACTCGAGCAGACAAGTCGACAGGCCCTCGGATTTCTACCACTTGCACTCCTACTCGAGTTCGAGTGAGAGGAATGGTTTGGGCTCGAACCCTGCCAACTACCGTCCTGAGATCATGACTTTGAATATCTCGAGAAACAGCAGCAGCAGCAGTGACAGCACTGGATATATTTCCAGCAATCCTGGTAGTCCTGACAGACCATCCTGTGACTACGGAATAAGGTCTGCACATCTGGATCTCAGCAGACCCAGACCCCGGAGCAGCCCTGAAGCAGACATGGATTGTCAGGACAGCGATTACGACCAGCCGCTCGCACTGACCGTCCGCACCAAACGTGAGTTATCAATTAATTCTTTCGTTATTATTAATGTTGAAATAATTATATTTGTATTAATTTACAGTCAAAAAAGCATGCTACAGTTGTATGTATGAAATCGATGCTAATTGGTTTTCTTTTAACAGTCATATATAACATGAGAGCAATATGCTATTTAAAAAAAATGTGCACAGTAAGTTTGCAGAACATTTTTCTTTTGTTATCGAATTAGTCCAATTTAGATAATTTACTATAATATATACCGAGCATAAACTGTCTGAACTTCCGACATGTTTCCAAGCAGTACAATTGGGCGGTCTTGCCCGCTTAAAGTAAGATAACAATTAGGTTGTTAGGCATACTCGTTAACATTTTTTATTTTACGTGTAGCATTCTTCGGCGATGTTTTGAAAGATACTCGTTAGATCAATTAAACCGTAAGACTCACCGCAATCTTATCTTGAGCTTAAGTTAAACATTTAACCATTTTATACGAACATTTAACCATTTTATATGAACATTTAATCATTTTATATGAAATTCCAGTCGTACTCCAGTCTCAAAAATTGCAACACAAAAAGCGCTCGCCCGGCACTTAACAACAAATAAAATTGACTTGATCTGCTTGTGCACTAAATTGCCATCGAAAAATTACGTTTTTGATCACGGTTAGCAAATTCAGCCAAATTGTCATTCACTATTTCGAAGCTGAATGCGTTTTTTTTTCCATTGCATCACATTCGGCTTGCATAAATACGATTTAATTTTTAGAAATTTGGTTGTAACTTAGTCGGAAACTATCAACATTAGTTGCATGTTGAACGTCACAAGTTAGTAAGGTTCAACAAGTTCGTTAGTAACTAAACAGACTCAAGTTCGAAGAATACCTTTGCCACAAAAACTAACTGCGATAAGGACGTGAATATTGGTAAAACGAAGAGGGCAAGAGTGGGAGACGATGATGTTACCCGTAAGAACACGAGGGAATTACCCCAAAAAATAACGAGATGGAGCTACCCCATGGAAAGTCGACGGATTTACCCCTAGAAAAGTCGAGACGGATTTATCTCTAGAAAACACGATGGACTTAACCCCAGAAAAGACGGATATACCACAAAAAGACTATGGAGTTACTTCAATGAAGACAATGTAGCTACCCCAAAATATACCATAAATTTACCCCGAAAAAGACGATGAAGTTACCCCAAAGAAGACGATAAATTTACTCCGAAAAATACGATAAAGTTACCCCAAAATAGACGATAAATTTACACCGAAAAGACGGTGTAGTTACCCCAAAATAGAAGATAAATTTACCCCAAAAAGACGACGAAGTTACCCCAAAATTGACGATAAATTTACCTCGAAAAAGACGATGGAGTTACCCCAAAGAAGGTAACAGGTGCGAGATTGGTGCATGGGGGAACGAGTGTGGAGAAATCGATCAAGGTTCCAGAGGAGGAAGGAACTAGTAGAGGTTACACGCTGATCGTACTTCCTGAGTGCCGTTCGCCTCCACGCATAAATGTCACAAGAGTTAAGATCCAACGCACACTTCGCGGCAACCTTGGGCTGCGTGGCCGAGTTTTTGTTGTGTGCAGTGAACACGCACGTGCGTGTTGCTCCTAGACACGTACGTGCGTGTTGCTCCTAGACACGCACGTGCGTGTTGCTCCTAGACACGTACGTGCGTGTTGCTCCTAGACACGCACGTGCGTGTTGCTCATAACACAAAAGGAAAGAATTTTCATCATCTTTTCAATTCGTTCTTGTTATTTGAAGCAATTCTTCCTTCATTGGGAGATGACTGCTGTTCGAGATTGTTTTCCACTAAAATAACCTCCTAATTTTCTCCATTCAATCGCGCTGTCGATTGACAGCAATGTCGTCAGCAATCATTAGTCTTAGGTAGTGTGAGATTCAGGCCGTATATCCTCGTACAATATTCAGGCAAGGTAATCAGGCAAGCAATTCAGGCAAGGTATTCAGGCCATACACTAAGGTAGGCGATTTAGGTAAGAAATTCAGGTAAGAGATTCAGGCAAGCGTTTCAGGCAAGAGCTTCAGAGGCAATGACCCTGACCTCGTCTGGGCTGCACAGGCAAGCGTTTCAGGCAAGAGCTTCAGAGGCAATGACCCTGACCTCGTCTGGGCTGCACACCGAGGAAGTGACACTTGCCTATACCGGAGCTCCGCTGCTCTGCCATGCGCACAGCTTTGCTAGACGCGCAATCATTCTGCTCGACTCGCAATCATTCAGCTCGAATCGTAGTCTTTCAGCTCGACTCGCAGTCTTTCTGCTCGACTTGCAGTCTTTCTGCTCGACTTGCAGTCTTTCTGCTCGACTCGCACTCTTTCTGCTCGACTCGCACTCTTTCTGCTCGACTCGCAGTCTTTCTTCTCGACTCGCAGTCTTTCTGCTCGACTCGCAGTCTTTCTGTTTGACTCGCAGTCTTTCTGCTCGACTCGCAGTCTTTCTGCTCGACTCGCAGTCTTTCTTCTCGACTCGCAGTCTTTCTGCTCGACTCGCAGTCTTTCTGTTTGACTCGCAGTCTTTCTGCTCGACTCGCAGTCTTTCTGCTCGATTCGCAATCATTCTGCTCAACATACAATAGCAATCCATGTGCTCAAAGTTGCTGGACTCTCATAGTTTGGTTGCACGGTATTGAGCAGTGATTTCAAGTCTGAAGTTTGAGTGTCAGACTCCATGGCCTGTCACAATTGACTTGCAGTTCGTAATTTAACACTAATGATCAATTGAATATCGACCGAAGTAGTAGTAATCGTAATGAACATTAATAACGCAATGGGTGAACATGGGGAAAATGAACATAATGCATTGAATGAATTTACTGGAATAAAGTTCAAGGAATGTCGTATGATAACCAATGTACAACTTAATGATTATATTAAAAATAGTGGTAAATCTCAGTTATGGCAGTTAAAAATTGTAATTGAACGCAATTGACGTAATTTATAACTCGGTGATATAACTTATAATCGCCCTAACGCAGATGCGTGGTACGTCGTTGACCTCATTCCGACAACAGCATAGAGCAGATGTACAGCAGCTGTATTGTGTATAGCAGTAGATGGATAGTATATAGCAGTAGATGGATAGTGTATAGCAGTAGATGGATAGTGTATAGCAGTAGCTGTATAGTGTATAGCAGTAGCTATATAAGAAGCCAAATGCACCAGTAATTTTCATGAAACAGGGTCTCATTGAGTAGCTGTATGGCAACAGCAATCTCACAACAGCTGTATGGCAACAGCAATCTCACAACAGCTGTATGGCAACAGCAATCTCACAACAGCTGTATGGCAACAGCTGTATGGCAACTGCTGCACGGCAACAGCTGCATGGCAACAGCTGTATGACAACAGCTGTATGGGAACAGCTGCACGGCAACAGCTGCATGGCAACAGCTGTATGGCAACAGCTGTATGGCAATAGCTGTATGACTACAGCTGTATGACTACAGCTGTATGACTACAGCTGTATGACTACAGCTGTATGACTACAGCTGTAAGGCAACAGCTGTATGGCAACAGCTGTATGGCAATAGCTGTATGACTACAGCTGTATGGCAACAGCTTTATGGCAGCAGCTGGATGGCAGCAGCTGCATGGCAACAGCTGTATGGCAACAGCTGTATGACAAAAGCTGTATGGCAACAGCAATCTCACAACAGCTGTATGGCAGCTGCTGTATGACAACAGCTGTATGGCAACAGCTGTATGGCAACAACTGTATGGCAACAACTGTAAGGCAACAGCTGTATGGCAACAGCTGTTTTTCAGACACCAAACGTACATACACATACGAGTGCTAGCAACAGCTGCTACATCCTTGAACTGCTCGTAGCAATAGAAGGCCACGGCTGCTGTAACACGTCGGTCCCTCACACGTNGCAGTTCTGTAGAGCAGCATGCAGTTCTGTAGAGCAGCATGCAGTTCTGTAGAGCCTGTCTCTTATACACATCTAGATGTGTATAAGAGACAGATATTAAATTGTGGAGAGTACCTTTATTAACATATGATGATATGAGATATATTATTACAACAATTATTAATTGAGAATTTTTTAAAATAACAAAAAAATCTTTTGAACTGAAAGAAGAAATTTGAAAAATAATTCTGCAACATGCACGAGGAAAAACGATGACGAACGATAACTGTGACTTACGATGCTAACGACTTCGAAGCTTGCAGGACTTAAGCCGTAGATTTTAAATATACTATATAAGTCTACGGACTTTGTAACTCGGTTTCAGTGTTTTACTTGAGCCTCGTTGAAATCTCCCGGCATAGATGTTGTGCTTTTCATCGATATTTTTTATTTTAAGTTATTTTTATTAATTTATTAATTCTAATTTTCATTAAATAATGCATTTTAAAGCCTACATAACCTGCATTGCCAGTTGAGAAATATACAATAACCGTCAAAATCTCTGTACAACTTTTATTAAAATCCCGCGTTGATTCATTCTCATCGCCATGCCCCAGAACTCGTGACAGCAAGAAAGGCTTCATTAATAAATCTAAACGGACGCCTCCTAGCGGTACCTCTGAGGTCAAGCTTAATTGTCATTCTACGCAGCCTGCAGCACTTGGGTATAATTCTGCCGCAGGATTGCGTGCATTGCGTACAGATGTATGAAGTGATGTACGAAGTAACGTACGAAGGAATGTATGAAGTAATGTACGAAGTAATGTACGAAGTAATGTACGAAGTAATGTACGAAGTAACGTACGAATTAATGTACGAAGAAACGTACGCATTAATGTACAAAGTAACGTACGCATTAATGTACGAAGTAACGTACAAAATAGCGTACGAATTAATGTACGAAGTAACGTACGAAGAATTACGTTACGTTTTGCGAATAAAAGTATGAAAGAGCTTACGAAGTAACTTAGCTGCTCCTGAAAATTGCTAGCGTTTATTTTCTTTGAGAAAGATCGTTTACTCAACCCTGCGCCGGGCAAGAGTTAAGCAACCAATATGACAGGTTGCAATTCAGTCGTACAATAATTATAGTTGAGACACGACTGAAATTCGCTTAAATCGATGCCTTTGTTTATTATCACAGTGACGGCATTGACTAGTTTAAAGTTTGTTAGTAATAAACTATTTAACACTATACATAAATGAGTAGCTCTACGATCTTTTGCTATGCAGAAATTGCAATGATATAATCGATAATTTGCACGACGTGGCTGTCATTTTGCTCATTATATTCGTAAATAAATTCGGGTTTGAGCATCCATTTCTGCAGTTCTGTAAAACAGCATGCAGTTGTGTGAGCAGCATGCGGTTCTGTAGAGCAGCATGCAGTTCTGTAGAGCAGCATGCGGTTCTGTAGAGCAGCATGCAGTTCTGTAGAGCAGCATGCAGTTCTGTAGAACAGCATGCAGTTCTGTAGAGCAGCATGCAGTTCTGTAGAGCAGCATGCAGTTCTGCAGAGCAGCATGCAGTTCTGTAAGCAGTTACCTGTCTAGCCTGGGGCTGCAAATGACAGCTAACCTAACATGGCGATGGCATTTAGACGGCGACCGAGTAGGCATAGCCCCGGCATGTCGAAGTCAGGTCTATGCCTGCTGCCGTTCTAAGTATATGGTTTAATTTAACAACTGTCAAACTGCATTTTATTATTTACCCCATGTGAGAGCTTGATTCGATTTACCCCTTATCAGACTTTTTTTGACAATTAACCCACTCATTAATTAATTACCTAATAAATACATTGAATAATTATTATTATTAAAATTATTGTTATTATAATTGAGACTATTGTCCTAATTACCCAGTTAAGACAATTGTGGTGTTATCATTAAGACATCGATATCATTAAATATCGCTGCTGGCTCTCTACTTTTAATTGTGCAACTAGTTTATTAAAAACATAAAGAAAGAGGGTAAAGCTTCACTTGGAACGTATTACATCGAACGAGCACAGCCATCATTACTCACAAATATTTCCATAGTTAACATATCCTCTTTATCATCGTTGCCATCATGATTCATTCTTTATCATCATTGCAATTGTTCCTCTTATTTCGTTATTCTTTATTCTATTCATAGCACGATTATATTTGGATTAGAAAAAACGAACTAAAAAATTTACTGCATGCAAAAACAAAGGAAAATTAATTAATTTCCCAGCGAAGAATGAATGGCAACTAACGTCACTTGACCGCTATTTTTGGCCGTGATAAAATAGCCTTCGTAATGATAGGGGCAGCGCAATTCAAGGCCGGAGTTCATTTATTTTGTCCCGCGGGGATAAAACAAAGAATTTCCAGCGCTGAATTTCGGGATGCGGGATATTTGAATTACCGGAGTATTTGATGAACTGAACAGACAAACCAGGTATAAGAGGATTGCAACGGTTATTGAGGCGAGTGTAACGGGCACAACGGTCGTGCAACATACACAACGGTCGTGCAACATACACAACGGTCGTGCAACAGACACAACGGTCGTGCAACAGATACAACGGTCGTGCAACAGACACAACGGTCGTGCAACAGACACAACGGTCGTGTAACAGACACAACGGTCGTGTAACAGACACAACGGTCGTGTAACAGAAGCGCTGCTACAAATGCTGTTGGGTGACCGTGGCAAGAGGCTGTACGGCGGAGCGGACGTTAGACTGCGACGCCTGAAGTCAATGTACGACTTCAATGCCAGACTCGCGCTGCAGTTGTCTTCTGCTTACAGCGATACTTACGTACTAAACTGCACCTGGAGAACCTGCACCTGGAGAACCTGCACCTGCTCTTGGTCCTGTCGTGCACCTGACTTACCTGCACCTGCTACGCTGTTCCTGACATGTTCCCCGGCTGATATATCGATGATTTGTGGCTTGGCATGGATGATTTTGGGTGTTGTTCTTGCTGTTGCTTATCATGTTACTGTTATTCATGATAGTATCATTCATGATACGGTGCTACTGCAACCGAAAATGTTTTGTTGAAATAACACATTTAGTTGCTAATTGTTGATAGCATGTTAGTTGCATTGCGCTCTTCTCTATTTAGTTATATAGTTGATAATGATGATAGTTAATATAAGGACGATTATTTAACAATTTTCGCTGGCTTTTCCTTGTCATTACCACAAACGATAGAACAACAGTATCGAATATTTATTCTACTGTTAAACTGCACCAAATAATATCAGCAAAATTACCACCGATGATAAAAAAGATAATCGCAATACTTACACTCATCGCAATATTTTAATAAGCGTAATTAGTACTCAAGAGTTTCGCATATTCTATGTGCGCGGTTGTTCTAGAGTTGCGACTGCGGTTTTGAACGCTATAGTGCAACACAAATAGATAGCCGGATTAGACCGGTTGCTTGAGTAACTTGCAAACCACAAAGTTATTTTTTTATCAAGATAAATCGATCAAATTCCAGATCAAACTTATTTGAAGTTGTTTCTTGAATTTAAATTGGCCATCGCCAGCATACATATGTTGAAAATTTTTGCCGAAAACACTCGTACATATTGAACTTCACGCATGTTAAATGCTATCTAATGCAAAATAAATTGTTTAAGCCTTGCGTTGGATAACATTGAATTGATTAGGAATCCATGCCTTGCGGTTCGAAAACGAATATATTTTGGCGGAAATTTTTAAATTTCTCGGGTTTATCACTGAATCTGCGTCATCGTCTGAAGTCTCGTCCGTCACATTGCTGAGTGGAACTAAAAATTAGAAGTGAGCGGAACAACAATAGTCGGCGAGGATATATGTTTGAATGACCTAGTGAAAAATGATAATGATTTGGCTTGGTTAATAAGAGATGATTTTTCCTCAGCAGTTTTAGATGTAGAAAAGTTAACAGATATTAATTTCTATGCATTGTATTTCTATCTTCATTGAAGATAGACCGCAATCGTTGAAGCATCGCCAGGCTATTTCTTACTAACTATATAATTCCGTAACTATATCTAACTTAACTGACCCGATCACTAATTCAACTGCTTGAAATACAATCACTTGTTCAAGTAACACTTGAGGATATCATCCTCCAATTATTTATTATATGCGTTTATCTCTGTGGGATAAAAAACCTTCAGCCTTCAGCTTTATAGTAGCAGGTTCTTTTATCAGCTGTACATCAGCGGTAGACATATAGTTGCTGATGATTTATAGCAGATGTACGTCGGAAGCAACTTCATAGAAACCACCAGCTGAAATTTTATAGCCGCACATGTTGTTCAGCAGCTGCAGACAAGCCGCTGGTTGTAGTTACTAAAAAATATTACTCAGTACTCACTGCAGTGAGTGACGCATTTTCTCGTCGACGAAAACGTGAAGTCACAGACAGACGGACGGACGGACAGACGGACGGACGGACAGTCGTACGGACAGACAGACAGAAGGACATGACGAGCACAATAGGACATTTTTTCCATAAATGAGAGAATGCCCTAAAAATATTCTAAAATTGCAGATGTGCCAGCAGCTTTGCAGCAGCACTTTGCAGCGATGTACAGTTGTGCATTTCCGTGTGTTTTATGTTACGTCACGTATGAGGCATTTTGAAACACCACAGGAAACCGGCGTGTTTTGAGTCGCAGCTTGAGAACCAGCCATCAATTCAGAGACGTGACCGACGCGCTCACCTCGTGAATCCACCAACAGCTCGAAAATTCTTGCAAGTCACGGACAAGTTTAGCGTTCCGTGGGGAGATGGGGAGGGAACATCTAGAGTGGGGTTGAATGTTCGGTAGAGAGGGAAGCTCTAGAGTGGGGATTCTGAAGAGGAGTTGGGTAGAGTGGCCCACTCAAACGTGGTACCGGTAATTTCATAACGCTGACGGTTCTAGCTAGTTAATATTATTTAGTTTATCGTCCCATGTGAGCACTTATAAAGGGTATAGAGTGATGTTGTTACGTAACCCACTGGAAAGAGATGATGTTATAACACAGCCCACTCGTCTAGGGTGATATAACGCAGCCCACTCGTCTAGGGTGATATAACGCAGCCCACTCGTCTAGGGTGATATAACGCAGCCCACTCGTCTAGGGTGATGTTATAACGCAGCCCACTTGCGTTGGGCGATTTTGGCACACAGCCCGCTATAATACCTTGGTGCGATGGCTACATAAGCTCGTCTGTTATTTTACTGCAAGATTAAATAGTTAAATTTAACGGCAATATTTACCACGTGAGCAAATCAAGGTTCAGCGCAAGCATGGAGCTGGCAGAGCGGGCCGTTCATAAATAGCGCTCGTGATGTACGTGAATGCTATTTTTGAGCCCAAGGCTATCAGGATGCACAGTCCCTGAAACTTGTTTAAACTTGGTCTCGATTTTATTATTTCCTCACAGTACCGATTACTCGAGATCATAGTTCTTAAAACATAAGAAATTTGCGCGCTAAAGTTTGAAACCCGAGTGCTTTTCATAATTAATGAAATGTAATTAAAATGTATTAATTAATGTAAGCGATTTTCACTATTAATGTTCATTTTCGACGCATAGCGTTCATAATGGGAATTATTAATAGTCTGTCATTACGTGGGATAATCGTCAACACTCTCTAAATGTGCGTTATCGTTATAACTTGAAATTAAAAATTTGAAGACTCGTTATTTTTTGCAAACCTTCACTTCCCTTCAAAGTAAATAATCAAGACGTGCACGTTATTATTCACAACTTGCACTGATATCCGAACACGTAGCAACAATACTAACAAACGACGGCTTCACACAGGAAGATTTAATAGCTGCGGTCTAACCTTGAAAATAGACCGCGGCGTCACTCGATCGAAGTCCCAACAACGTACGCTCGACGCACCAACGATGCACGATTCGCCCTGAACTTGCGCCGTCTAGAAGGTCAGCACGTACGCTCCTTGGCGACCAAAGTAACCACTTCAAATGGGGTGGTTACGCATCCCTCCCCCCAACCCGGGTGGTTACGCATCCCTCCCCTCGACCAGGGTGGTTACGCATCCCTCCCCCAACCCGGGTGGTTACGCATCCCTCCCCCAACCAGGGTGGTTACGCACTACCCTCCCAAAACCAGGGTGGTTACGCATCCCTCCCCCAACCCGGGTGGTTACGCACCACCTCCCCCCAACCAGGGTGGTTACGCACTCCCTTCAACCAAGGTGATACCGCACCCCCTCCTTCAACCAAAGTGGTTAGGATTAACTTGGTTGGAGTTAGGTCAACCATTTGCAGGCTTGAGAACGTTTGATCGATATTTTCTCGATCGTTCGTAAATTGGTTGCTGGTTTATAACGGTACATTTATTAGTTTTTCATTTCAAATCAGACATTCATCATTACACCGCTGCTGAGTTACCACGCCGCTAGCGCTCCCATATGCTGCTGACTTCAAGTTTCCGCAGTTCCGGATGTGATTGGGCAAAATTTTTGCCAAGGTTCGACAGTGCAAAGCCTTGGTCGGGTTGTGGTGGGCAAAGGCAACTCAAGGCACAAAATAACTAACTGCCTGCCGGCCTGCTGAGCGTTTGTCCTTGGATTGCGTTAGGTAATGCGAAAGGCCACTAACCTCCGAAGTGGCAAGCTGTAGTGAACTACTACTCCGATTCTGCAATTCCAAAATGATCCGTAGTTTTCACTCCCTGAACCGAAATCTTCTCGAGCGTCCTATTTTAGATTTCACATTGTATCCAGCAATCTCGTACATCAATTACGTCAGTTGAAAACAACTTTGCTGACAAATTCTTAAAACGATTCTCGGATAATTTAGTTTTGATAACCATCACGAATCTTGATGACTCTCTAGTCCCTAAATAATGCAAGTAGAATCGCGTTCATAATAAGGATAAATGCCGTTTTAAAACCCAACCGAGTGATTCATGTCAAAATGCTGCTTTATGTGATACTTAATTTTCAACTGCATTTCAATTCGGTCGATGAAGCATGTTTGCACGAAAAAAAAGTATTCATTAATGGGAGTGCGAAATACCACATTGCTGAAATTTATTGATTAAAAAAATATATATGGCGATATGTATGTCCACCTGGTCATAGCGCTGCCTGAAATTAAAGGCCACAAATTTGTACAATAAATAAGCTACATACAAAAACCAAAAACAGTATTTTGATAGGCATCATAGATGTTCCGCTGGGCGCTAAAAGTTTGAGGAAAAAGATAACATGTTTTGTAGTTGCGTTGAGTTAGTTCACCCGAGGTGAGATTGTGACTAAAAGTAACCTTGATCTTCGCGACGATTGTCATCGCTCAATGCCAAGGTTAAAACAAAGAAGTCAATGATGGCTTCATTCTTTTCTCCAATTCAGTGGTAGTACAACACCTGTAGTGATTACTGCCGCACGTCGATATTACAGCAAGAAACATATGTCAATCATTTTATTCATTGAGGTTCGTTATAAGATATAAAGTTAGTGAAAAATGAAGCAATATGAAATATTTTTACTATGACGAACTAATTATTTTTTGATCATGTTTGCTATCAAATAAAATTTAAACATTTACCGGATGCTATCTATGCAGTTTCCCTAAGTTAGTGTCCATTAAAAATTTAATCCTGCATTTGACGGACAATTCCTTTACAAATTTTTTTGCCTTAAATCCTTCAACGCAAAATATTTGAAGTGTCACGAAGAGGTGCCAGATTCTCCTCATGGCGGTCGCGCAGTTTGATAATTTTTTTTCGACTCGGCGATGACGTGATTCAAGATCCGGAATGGCGGAGTCGTGCGAAAATAAAACTTAAACTGCAGAACCAAAACGCTTTGTAGGAACGAGTGAGGAGGATGTTGATGTTTGTAACCCTGATTTACGGTTCCGGAACCGATACAAATTTTCCAAAGATAAATCCCCAAAATCGAATTTATTCCTCTAATTAAAGGCTCGATGCGGCCCAGTTTGATCCCGGACATTTGATGGCACTTCGGGTATAACTTAACAAGATAAACGATATATATTTTTAATTATCTTGAAAGCCCTCGAGACAGGCGCATTTTATTGTTCTGAAATTCGTCGCCGGGACGTAAACCCAAAATGAAAAAGACTAAAGCTTTCTGTTAAAGTCGTGTCTTGTGAGACGTGAAAGGATGAACCTGAACCGGTGTTGTGACGGTTAGAACGGTTATTGTGGATGACGGTTGCAGTCACTGACCGTTGCTCTTCCTTCGTATGGCGGGAGGAAGTCCCCCGGTTCGTAACGGTGCTGCTGTTGCGTAGTTTTTCCGCCTTCACAAAATCTGATTACGGTTTTGTCGCTTACATTCATAAAGATTAGGTGCGCATAGCATTAAATGAAAGTTTACTCGAGAAATCTTCCTAAAATATATACGAATCCTAATTTTTGCGAACACTAAGTTGGTTTTCTAGAGTAAGATTTACGTGATAAGTTTATTATGTGATACAAGATTTATGCGCTGAACATGAAGGAAATCGTCTTTCAAATGCAGCAATTGTAAATCCAAATAACTGGAGTGCGCTTGTTATGATGCAAATTGCACTTCACCATTCTACCAACATACTCTCAATTTTCCCTCAACCATGATAACCAATCTGGTGGCTCGATACTGAACTCCGCATCACGAACTACAGAGACTTGACTTCGAAGTGAATAAATTCTTGACATAGTCGTTGTGAGCGTCACTGCACGAGCGGGTGGTTGAGCGCTTCTTTCTGGAAGCGAACACAAGGGATCGTTCAAGCCAAGGTGACCTTCGAAGGAGGTTTCTGAGTTAGCTGATTCTTAAGGTGTGGTTCGCCTTCGCTTGACTTTTTTCTCCATGTACAGAGCAGGTTTTTGCTTGCCTTTTAGGATTGACCGTTGAGTGTGAGCGGCCGGGCAGTCGGAAATGCTGCGCCTGGGAGACCGTTCGAAGTAGATTGCAAACAAATGCAGCGGTCTTGCTAAGTTCCTAAAGCTTACGGGTAGTAACATGAGCATTTCCTCTGGATATCTGTTGGATGGGGTGATAATGATTCAGCGGGATGTTTGGTATGCAAAAAATTTATACTAATGCAGGTTTTTTCATTCTTTACAGATGTGCAACGAGAACGATTCTGCCTCTCTCCGATCGCTTCCTTCCTGCCAAAGAGTAAACCTACACCACCTTTGGTTATTCCTCCGTTTGCCGGAGCGTTCTTGCCTATACAAGATCAACCTTTGGACTATCGGAGTGACTCTCGCAAAACACCGAAGAAATCTCGAGAATCTTCTCCAACAGCTGCAAAAACCTTCAGAACTTCATCACCTGACTTGACAAAGAAACCATCCACTGTCGGCCAGGAAGGACTATCGTCGATTATGAACACAGAATTTGAGTACCAGAACAATATCCCGTTTGACCTGAGCGTTCGAAGGTCGCGCTCCAGCAGCACTTCACCCAACAGCCTCCAGCCAAAACTGGCAAACATGTCCCTGCACGGGAGAACCCGCAACGATGGAGGTCAGGGACACTCCAACGGTTCGTCCAACAATCAGCATAACCTGGATGGAAGTTCGTCCTACTCACACTCTATGAGTGGAAGAGGATTTGCTGGAGGAAACCCGGGTAACGGAACCGGCGGCAGTGGAGGCGATGACTTGAATGGTAGTGGAGGATCTGATGGTAATGGAGGAGGATCCTATGCTCTGTCCCCTGTCAGTTTAGACGAAGAACCTATTCTCCCTCTAGTTCAACCATCCGTGCTACCGACACCCGAGAACTGCCGCTTTCTACCACCCAAAGTTCTGGACAAATCATTTGAGTTTCCCGCTCCAGAATTCCCACCGCCGACTTCTCTATCCAATGGCAACACAGACATTCTAATGACATCGAACAACTCCTACTATCAACATCTTCAACATCAGAGCACCCAACTTCAACACCAACCAAGTCCTCCCCAAACTCAGCTGATGTTGCAGCAGAATCAAGGATACTCCACGAACACCCCAAGTCCTCCTCTCGTTATGTCTCCTCCTGACCTCCTCAACCTCATGAGGTCTCCCCCCGACAGTCACTCCTTCGAGTCACTCAGCATGACCCAGGTTGGTGTAAAACATGATGAAAATTTAATGTATCAGCGTGTTGACCAGCGGGGGCTGAAATTATCACGCATTGCCCTGATAGAATAAAAATACAGATTGAACTAATTCCCGGCTTTGGTTTACATGAAGCGTTAAAAGCCTCCCGAATAATTCAACTTTAATTCGTAATTTTGAATATGTTATGACGCGCATGGACAGAAACAAGCTCTTCACGACGTTCCATGTTCAATTCCAATTTCCCGTTCGACGCAACTATTGTCATTATAGTAGACACTCGGTCAACACTTTTTAGCCACATGTAGTCAGTCAATTGTATTTCACATTAACTCAGTCAATACTTTCCAGTTAAGTCAATATTCAGTCAACACTTTTTCCTGCTCCAGGTGCCGCTGGTGTCGTCAACGGACGTCCACGGTGGCAACTGGGACAGAATGTCAGCCGTGTCACCATCATACTCGTATGGCAACAGCGCCAGCCCGGCACCGTCCCTGGATGCGTCACCTCCCATGAATATTGCAGAAATGCAGGTAAACATTCCACTCGAATGTAACTTTGAGAGATAGCAAATTGTTAATTTAATAATACTCATAAGTTGTCGGCCAATCTGTAAGCGGCGGGGATCTCAGCTCATATATAGTAGTATTACAATACAATAAAAATTTAATTTGGTGGTGTCAGCTACTGATTAGATCGTGTTGCTGATTATTAACTACCTGACCATCTTGGCGATTTTGGCCAGAATTTTCACATCTAGCTGCAGTTTCCAACCCCCAACACTCTGCTCCAATCTTGGTGAACTTAACTATTTGACCCCTACCCCGAGCATAAATTATCACACATGTATCTCAATTAATATAAGTACACGAGATTATCGCTAGTAATAATAATGATAAGATTGTAGTTATGATAGATATTGCAATAATACCAATAGTATATATCAAGACTTTAATACTAACTCAGTCTCTAATTTCCCCAGCAACGCCTAGGTCTCCCTGAGAACGTGCAGCTTGAGTTCGTTAACGGCGGTCACGGCATCAAGAACCCACTCGCGGCCAACCTCGACTTGCCTGCCAACGACGCCAAGCTATCGGGTATGTTTTAAATAACTATTATTACTGGTATTTCTGTACAACATATAATAATGAGGGATAATACGAGATTCTTTTTTTGTTTAATTTAATGCCTTTATTCCAACATTTATTTCAAATATTGACCATAACTTGACGCTCTAGTAAATTCGAGAAGATCTAATGGGTTCTGTTAGAGTTCTTTGCGAGCAACTGTTTTTACTGAAAACTTAAGCTACTATTGTCCAAGAACAAAATACACTCCTGTTTCTGTTGATTACGTTGAAGATTTTGCACATAAATTATTGCTTTTTATCTCGATATACAATATTTTTAATATTTTTAGCTGCGGACGAAGAGAGTGGGAAATTGATCTGCCGAATTTGTTCAAAAGTGTTCACCCTGCAACGACTGCTGAACCGACACATGAAATGCCACTCGGACCTCAAGAGATATTTGTGCTGCTTCTGTGGCAAGGGTTTCAACGACACATTTGACCTCAAACGCCACACACGCACGCATACAGGTTCGTAATCCTAACATGTTTCCTTTGCTTCGTAGTCCTCTGCTTGTGGACAGACGGTCATGATAATAATGGAATCCTTAAGGATGTTTGCAGCCTCTACCACCTCCTGAGATTTCGCTTTCAAACAAATTTCTGATTCTTATTCGAGCTAAATAACTGTACCTGAATTATTAACTAAAGCCATGATAGTAATTACGTAATCACAAGGGCTGTTTTTTACTTCCAGGCGTGCGTCCTTACAAGTGCAACCTGTGCGAGAAGTCGTTCACGCAGCGATGTTCTCTGGAGAGCCACTGCCTCAAAGTTCACGGGGTGCAACACAACTATGCATACAAAGAACGTAGGTCTAAAATGTACGTATGCGAGGAATGCGGACACACTACCGGCGAGCCTGAGAGCCATTATGTCCACCTCAAGGAACTACATCCTTACAGCCCGTGTCTGCTCAAGTTCTACGACAAACGTCACTTCAAGTTCCAAAATCAGAACTTCACAAACATGCTTCTCATGAGTCAAAACTAATTTATTGTTTCCAGGATATGTGCATATTTAAAGCTCTTGTTATCGAGTAATTTGTTATTATAATATTGTTGTTATTATTCGACGGTAAGCATTTTTTTCGACTGTGGAGTTAGACTCGGTGACGAAACATGATTAATGATGGTAATGAAGGTTAGTAGTAGTGAGGGTAATGAGCAAGATGGCTCAGGAGACCTATGAGGAAGGTGGTGCTTAAAAGCGATGGGTTGCATGTAGTGTCAGAGACCGGATTATTGATCCCTTTCTACCTGATGATTTCTGGAAATTAAGCGAATGATGTTGTACATAACGACGGATGATACGGAAGCATCGAGTACAAAAGCCACCCACAACGATGCCTTGTTTGCGACAAGCACTGGACGGCAGCTTATGTATTGGTCAGGGTCTGTCGTCAGTCAATGATCGTGATGAACAACTGATTTTTTTTAAATAACCTCTGATGATTATAAACAACAGCGAACGTACAAGTTTGAACGTGCGTTTGCAACGTACAAGTTTACATCTTATTAAGCAACGAATATGAGAAGTGCAAATATACTATCGATACTCCTTTCTGGGAATTATAATATGTTGACGTTCTCCCACAAGAAAAATTGTCTAAGTAATATCTATTCTTTATCATTGCATGCTGAACAGTCATCTTCGAAATCTATCATTACTTTCAAAACATAATTAGCACATAGAATGTCTAACCCTTTGTCATGTTTAAGGGAATAATTTCTATTTAGTTCGGCTCGAATGAATTGCTGATTTTCAGTTTACTCTGTTCTCGGCCCTGTTTGTTTGACGTGCATTCAACTTCATTGACGATGACTGCTTCAATCACAAGTGTATTTTAGATTATTTATAACATGGCCCCGGTTTTAATGTGTAGTTATTTTTGCAGCTTTTTATTCAGGATCATATGCATAATTGTACGGTTTTAAATTATGGTGTAAGCAATTTCTTCAAGTGTTTACGTTTAAATTTGATAACGAAAAGTGTCTAAAGAAGCGAGCTTCAGTTCGACACAGTGATTGTAGAGATAAATGACAAAGTGTTTAGTTATTTAAGTCGCACCTGAAAGAATACGGATCTCTCAGATATTTCTTGGGCATTATTATTATGATTAAGGATTCATTAAATCTACAACGGTGCTGAAATGGATAATGGTAAACTAAATAGGTGTTGAAAGGGGAGATTTTCGCCCTCCACCAGTTCAAAACTTCAAACTTATATGTCCATATCTATCCCACTTACCTACTTCGCTATGCTCTCCTTGAAACTACTTGAATCCCATCACACAAAATAACTACGTCTTTTAGAGTATTTGAGTCTGAATCACTCGTCTTTTAGGGCACAGAATTTTTAGATATTTTTTTTATGTTCCGCATGTCATTCATCAATATATGAAGTTTATCTGCACAAATACTGACCTCAAGTATGCTCCATTTCCAGCAAGATATATGATATGTATATAATGCTTTGTATCTCGATTCTGGCAGGATACCAGTGAATTAATAAGTATGATATTTATCATTGATATTTCTCTGCATTCTCGATTGTTCATGCGATAGACGAAACGTCAAATAATAGCTGTACAATTCACACACTAAATGTCCTGGAATTTATGGTCTTTTTAAAAAATACACTTTCTTTAACTCGTTGGTCGTCATTGGGACGGATAAAGCTCCCTGGACCAGTCTGAAGATCGCGTTTAATTAAGTTAAATCTCGTTGTTACAATTATTTGCTGCGCATCGTGAAGATGCCTCATTGTTCCATAGGATACAAACGTACATCTTCTGAGCATAGCACAGGGACTTGTGGTTATAGCATCGCCCCCCTTCTATGGTATCTCTGTGGTGCGGCTCGCACCCGTATCTTTGCTGTCCGTTCCTGCGAGGTTGTCAGTTTTGTGGTACGGCTCGTACCCGTATCCTTGCTGGAGAGCGTCAAAACTAAAAGATTTGTCGATTAGAAAGTTACATAACCTTACCTTTTATTATCATAGGGGCTATAATGTCACCAGCAAAGAGTTTATATTGTTTGTCCGACTTATTTACTCACTTTGCTATTGCCTACCTAAAAGAACTGCGAAGAACTGGTTAAGCAAAATGCAAAACGGAAGTTTGAGCAGCAAGGTAAATTTAATTTAAATATTTCATAGTATTAGTTCAATACTGAACAAAATTTGATATTAATCGAGGTGATTTTTATATTAATTAATGTTGCGACGTAGGATTGTGGAGGCGTGCGCAAATATTGATGAACTGATGAACGAGTAACGCTTGACCAAATTATCCTTTGATGATTTGCGTAACATTTTTTTGCATTCCATACGTTACCTTTTCAAAGTATTCCATAGTTTAAAGTCAGCTTTCGGCATTATTCTACATCGTTTCAAAACCTAAAAACTTCCGCGGAAAGAAATCCTCTCATAAATTAGCCCAGAATAATAGCAACAATTGCGGCAAAATAAAATATTATACCGCGTCCCTTACAAAAATTATAGTATGCACCTTCTAACGCATGTTTTTTTTCAACTTAATTTCATTTAGAATAAAATTCGAAATTCCTGAAAGATTTATGAAAATTTGGTCTAGAAACCTAATGACATCGATTCATATGTCCTATTTTTCTTTATAAAACGGAATAGGAAATAAAGTAAAGAAAAATATACCTCATTTTAAACGATGAGGAACATAAAATGCTCGATCCGAACTTGTGAACATTGAAACATGGAAATAAATCTTGTATCCGACGTGTCTATCAGTGTCCTCAACCAGCCATTGTAATATGAAAATGTTAATGTAATGAACCAATTAATATAGGTTTTGCAGGATATGCCACTCTGATAATCCCACGCAATAAGATCGCGCTAGGAAAGTTTGTAAAAACAAAAGTGCTTTCAAAAATTCAAGAATGTCCGCCCCCTTCTCCACTATGTCATTTTGTAAATATTTTCAATAAAATATAAGTGTTGTTAATAAACTGCGTCTTAATCACCCTCCTAAAAAGCAACGTCAAGCTTCGTTGTTTCGGTAACGGATGACGGTAACTCGTATGTAATAATGTAAGTAATATAACCAACGGCTAGTGACGTGACCTAAATATACTTAACTAATTCCTGTATATGACATCATATATATAATATTGCTACTCAAACACTAAATTCGGTTAAGAATTTGCGTATCGCTTCCATACAGTTACATGCTCTTCAGGTTATAAGTGATATCAAAACTAATATTTACCTCACAGAAATTATAAAGCACGGAGCATTAGTAGTACTAACCCATGTTACTACAAACCAGGAAATGGATAAAAAACGAATATGTATCAGCAAGACTTTGTATTAGCGTCACAGCAGTCATCTCGCGGCGCCCGTAGCTGTGAGTTCAGTTTTCTTGCCAAAGTCGAGCACGAGTTTGGAAAGTTGAGACATCACATCACAGCTGTCCTCGAAATCCTGATAGAAATAATAAGATTACAATTTCTACTTCGAACAATTGAATATTCACAAAAGAACAGCAGCCTAGTAGATATGAATTAACGTCAATGAAGCTTGAAACTTGTGTAAACATATCACTGACACATAGATAATAAACTAATAGCAGAAGAACTCAAATAACAAAGGCACCAAGCTGAGCAAGTGATCTTAAATATAAATATTTAATTCTCAGTCCAAAAATGTCCCCCATGGGCAGGCTTGAGTCTACATAATTCTGTGTCTGCCTACCAATCAAATAACATCGCAAAACACACATCATATAACACATATAATACAACAAATAACATCGTTCGCTACCAGCATCTGCCGGACATCATGCAACTTAAGATTCCTGACCTCGACAACTCATAACAACACACAACATCACCCATCACACAACATCACCCATCACACAACATCACCATCACACATCACCCATCATACAACATCACCCATCACAGAACATCACCATCACACAACATCACCCATCACACATCATCACTCAACATCACCGTTATACAACATCACCAATCACACAACATCACCCATCATATAACATCACCCATCACAGAACATCACCATCACACAACATCACCCATCACACATCATCACTCAACATCACCCATCACACAACATCACCCATCATATAACATCAACCATCACACAACATCACCCATCACACAACATCACCATCACACAACATCACCCATCACACAACATCACCCATCACACAACATCACCCATCACACAACATCTCCCCGACCTCGACAATGCAAGTCTGGCGCAAGGCAGCGCTGCCGTCGGCGACTCTGAACGAGAAGAGGTTCTGTGCAGGGGCGTCCACGGAGGTCTTCTCGGCCAGCAGGAGACTCAACCCCAGCGTGGGACGCTCCTCCTGCTCCTGCGGGTGCGGGCACAGCAGCTCTGAGGAGGCCAGGTCCTTGTCGCAAGTGTAGATAGGGAAGCTCATTAACTCCTGTGGGACAGGCAGGTAATTAGGGAGGAACTTTAGAGTTGCTGTGGGACAAGAAGGTAATTAGGGAGATACTCCCAAAGCTACTGTAGTACAGGGAGGTAATTAGGGAGGTACTCCCAAGCTACTGTAGGACAGGGAGGTAATTAGGGAGGTACTCCCAACATACTCTAGGTCACGGAGGTAATTAGGGAGGTACTCCCAACATACTCTAGGACAAGGAGGTACGTAATTAGGAAAGATTACTGCAGTAACAAATAAACAAAGGTTACCCTAACGACCGAAGTAACAACAACAAATGTCAGACCAGCGAGAACGTGAAGAAGAAGAGGCGCGTGTAGGAGCTGAGGAGCGGTGTGCTGGCGGCGGGGAGGAAGAGCAGCCTGAAGGCGGCGCTGCTGCCGATGTCGTAGAGCCTCAGCGGCACCAGCTCACCCCCACGGTACAGGATGACTGCAAGGCAACATAGGCTGAATTAGGGGGATAAGAGGGGACAAGGTAAGCCAGGGGGGGGACTTGGGAAGCCAGGGGGGGACTTGGGAAGCCAGGGGGGACTTGGGAAGCCAGGAGGGGACTTGGGAAGCCAGGAGGGGACTTGGGAAGCCAGGGGGTGTCGGGAGACAGGACGATAGGTAGGGTGACTCAGTGAGACATGGGCAGTAAGGAGACAGGGTGGCTCAGGGGGGCATGGAGCGATAGGGGAAGTCAGGTGTGGAGATAGAACTTAGGAGAAAATGGTGACTAAGATAACAAGGAGTGACTGCAAGGATAAGAGGGGACATGGTAAGCTAGGGGAGACATGGGAAGCCAGGGGGTGTCGGGAGACAGGAGGATAGGGTGACTCTTTGAGACATGGGCAGTAAGGGGACAGGGTGACTGAGGGGGATATGGAGCGATAGGGGGAAGTCAGGTGGAGATAAGATTTACTAGAAAATGGTGACTCAAGATACCAAGGAGTGACTACAAGGTAAGGTGTCAATACGAAGCAAGGCAGGGGCTTTCATGCACCTGCGACCTATCCTAAACTCGATGGTGACGCTAGCTACTAGATATCCAAGATACTGACACATCTGAGCACAATATACTAACAAATAATGTGTTGCTAATTATGGTAATGAGTAGCTAATGCCAACGTACCCCAGTCTGGACACGGCCGCGCAATTTGAACATAAACGCAGGTGGATCTCACCGTGATGTTCACCGCACTTGTCTACCTGAAGACCTTAAAAAGACCGGGAGATCCCCCCAGGTATCAAGTATCTAGAGTTCATTCAGGGAAACCAACCCAAGGCCATGCTGAAAGCACCACCCTCGACGACCACCAAGCGCCGCCCACCAGCGACACCGAGAAATGAACTGATCATCCTGAGGCTCGAACCCACGACTCGCTCCTCTCATCTCTATGCCGCTACCACCGCGCTTACAGTGGTGCTAACCACTGCGCTATAATGACGCCTTCTTGTTAGGCTTCATGCATTCGCACATTCTGGTGAACATTTAATTGCTTTCTTAATTCTTCAGATCTTAAGCTTAATTGCTTTCGGATTCAGATTCCCGAAAAATTAACAGCCAGAAAGAATAAAACAAGTTCAAATCAAAAAGTTATGTTGATTTGAATGCTGAATGCTGATAAAATGAAAGAAAAATTCGTAGATGAACAAATGGGCACAACAGATCAAAGATGAGTTGTCTAGTAATTTTTTATATTGCCTACAAACCTACACACCTTCATAACAATAATAGTGCAGTGCTGCTCGGACATTATTAAGTTTTCTTACACAATTCATTTTACCACAAATAGCATGAAACTCCAACCAATAATGTCATTGTTATTGGTTTATGTCAAGAAATTAAAACACGCACTCATCCATTATCCTCCTAATAATGATGTAATACATCATCATCATTTTACCTTTAGCCTAGTATACGTACACTATTTCATAACCATAGTTTAAAAACCACTATAATGATGATTTAGTATACATATATAATATATACATATATAATATCAATGCTTCCTGTAACTTGAAAATGAATGTTCTCACATTCGAAACGTCGTTAATAAATTGATATTACTCCACTGAACCTGTATTTTGATCAACTAATTTCATCTGAAGAATATTGTTCGACCCTGAAAATTTAAATTGACGAATTCTCTGGCCATTAGCCACCCGTGTTAAAATATAATATACGCATATATATCACCTTAATAAAAAACTATGATGATGATTTAGTATACATATATAATATCCGCATATATAGTATCACCTTAATAAAAAAACCTATAATGATGATTTAGTATATACATATATAATATACGCATATATCACCTTAATGAAAAACCTATAATGATGATTTAGTATACATATATAATATACTCGACCTTGGAAACCTGATATTTGACTTTTCAGTTCCTATCAAGAGCCTAATTCGCCGAATAGAGAAAAACAATAAGAAAATTGTCAATAAGAAATACTCTCTGGTCTTCAATGAAACCTGCATTAAAGAAAATCTTCTGCCAAACTACACCAATATATAATATACGCATATATATCACCTTAATAAAAAACCTATTATATATAATATACTGGACATGTGAGGGGATTGCACGCACCCTGGTTGTCGTGGGTGGCCACGGCGAGGAGGGCCGTGTTGGGGTCGTAAGCCACGGCGAGGGCGGCTAGGGGCGCCATGTACAGCAGCTGTCGTGAGCGCAGACACCAGCTCGACACGGCGCTGGGGCGACACTCCACCACACACGCGCCGCCGCCCGGCAGCCAACTGAAGCACTGCAAGCAACCGCAAGACTTTTATAGCGGGAAAACAATCTTATTATTGAGTGAGTGAACATTGGTATTTAATGAACACACAATCAAGCTAATACACAATCGAGCTAATACACAATCAAGCTAATACACAATCAAGCTAACCATTTTTTATAGCAGGAAAAGAATCTTATAATTGAGTAAGTGAACATTTGTGTTTAATGAACACACGATCAAGCTAAACATTTTTTATATCGGGGAAATAACCTTATCATTGAGCAAATAAACATTCATGATTAATAAATAATCCTACTACAGAAAATCAGCGGTATTTCCAAGGGTTACGAATGTTTGCAAGGAAACAGAGGAAAAAAGAATAGAACGTGGTAATGTTGGCTTCTAAAAGATGTTATAAATTATTTTAGGGGCGAAACACTCACTTAAAGAATTAAAGCGATGCAACGTGTACCAATTCACCCACTACCACCCACTTCCCGTCATCTTAACTCCCAACCCAACCCCACCATCAACCCCACCCACAACCCGCCACCCCACCCACAACCCACCATATCAGTGAGCGGCTCTTGCAGCTGCTCATGGGAGAGGGCGAAGCATCGCTTGAGTGGGTCAGGCCGCCACACCGACACAAGCCTCTGGTGTGCCACAGCGATGAGTGTGCCACACCAGGACCACACGCCACACTGCGCCACACTGCTGCCGTCCCAACACCCGCCTGACGACACGCAGGCCCACTGCGACACACCTGGTGGGGTAGAGTGGGTTACTGGACAAGCGGATATGTCTAGTGATGAGAACAAAATGTAATTAATGAAATGATGTGCAAATTAAAACGTTATGCAAATCAATCTGATGAGAAAAGAATGTAATTAACGCAATAATATGAAAATTATAATATGAAAATCAATGCGAAAAGAAAATAATGTAATCAACGCAATGTAATGTAATATGCAAATTAACATAATTTACCATCATTGAGCCTCGCTCCCCAGAGCTTGATGTCGCCAGCCTCGCAGAAGGTGAGGCACAGAGGCAGATCAGAAGAGGCTGTACTGCACAGCTGAGGCTGCAGTGCACAGCCTCGGATGCGCGCAGAGTGAGGGCACAGTACACTTGTGTCCATGCGCCAGCTGTAGTGATTACACTTAATGTTTGATACATCATAATGATTATTGACAATGAATATACAGAAAACTATACGTCAGCTGTACAGTGTTTACACTTAATGTTTGATGCATTATAATGATGATTATTGACACTGAGAATAATTATATACCAATAAGTTAATAACTAACTATTTGAGTAACAAAACAAGAAATAAATCCAGTCAATACCCCGAGTTTGGATAGAATTTGAAGGTGACTAGCAACAAAATTTCGTCAAATTCCTTCAGCTTGGTGATTAATCTATTGAAAATATTAATCATAACCTAATTAGTATATAGATGCAATAATACTAATCAAACCAGTGCACTGATTAGAACTAAGCTCTGATCAGAACTAAGTACTGATAAAAAAAAATAGGTTAAACAAGTTCTTTTCTAAAGTTCATATGCGAGTTCAAGAGCAGGAGTGACGTGTGTGACGTCACGGTAAGTCACGGCGTCCATCCGGAAATTCTCACTAACGACGTCCACCATAAACAGCTGTTGCTTCGTCTCCTGTAAAAATTAAATAATTTATACGAATGTTTTACTTATATTCTAGCACTTAACTTCATAGCTGAATGTAATCTTGATCCATAGGTCCAAAAAATATTACTTAGTACTCACTGCAGTGAGTGACAGAGAGCGCATTTTCTCGTCGACGAAAACGTGAAGTCACGGACGGACGGACGGACAGACGGAGATAGCGAGCACACTAGTGCATTTTTTCCATAAATGAGAAAATGCGCTAAAAACTAACTGGTAATAAATGATATTATAAATTATTAATATTCTTAAAGCTATTCACTGACGCTGCTATAGAAATGAAGGTGCCCAGGTCTAGACTTGGTGACGACAGCTTGAGTCCTCGGGTCGTAGGATAAGATGACGGAGTCTGGCTTCAAATCCCGCGCAGTTCCTAAGGCCAGCTGTCCTGGACTGGAGATCTGTTCACGCACCGACAGAGACACGCCCAGTCCGAAAAACAGGTTCTTAAGCTTGTATTCCACCAGGTCTACCAGACTGAAACCTGCACAAAGTAAATAAATATTATTAGAATGAAAATTACGCTAAACAATAAGTCTAAAAATTATGACCCTTTAATTAGACTTCATTATGTTGCATAGAAATGCAACAACATAGTGTCGGTATTGTTGGTGAGTGCAATTTTCTTTGGTATATTTTCCTTGAAATAAATTGAATATGGGAAAAAATTTTCCAGATATAACTGAACTTGAAATTTGCAAAAAAAAAACAAAAATGGCCTACAAATTACTCAAGATATTATTAAACTTGGCAAGATGGCAGGAAACCGAACTATTGTCGGTGTGGACGGCGGATATAATATGCCCCTGTATATTCTTCATGGCATAATTGAACTTCACGATATGCTTAAAAGCAAATGCACTCTAAAATTCCTGCAATCTAATTAATTTTAAAATAAATATCTCAATGGAGATGGTAAAACAACAGACTGTTGTCGGTGTGGGTGGCGGATATAATATGCTCCTGTATGTTCTTTAAGGCATAATTGAACTTCACGATATGCTTAAAAGTAAATGCACTCTAAAATTCCTACAATCTAATTAAACTTAAAATGAATATCTCAATCAAGATGGTAAGTGAACAGACTGTTGTCGGTGTGGGTGGCGGATATAATATGCTCCTGTATGTTCTTTAAGGCATAATTGAACTTCACGCTATGCTAAAAAGCAAATGCACTCTAAAATTCCTACAATCTAATTAAACGTGAAATGAATATCTCAATGAAGATGACAAAACAACAGACTGTTGTCGGTATGGGTGGTGCAAAATTCCTATTCTCTAATTAAACATAAATTGAATATCTCAATGAAGATCACAAGAGAACAAACTGTTTTTGGTGTGGGCGACGGATCATATAATATGCCCCTGTATATTCTTCAAGGCATAATTGAACTTCACGATTTGCTAAAAAGCATAAATGCACTCTACAATTCCTACAATCTAATTAAACTTAAAATAAATATCTCAATGAAAAATTTCGGCAAAACAACAGACTGTTGTCGGTGTGGGTGGTGCAAAATTCCTATGCTCTAATTAAACATAAAATGAATATCTCAATGAAGACGACAAGACAACAGACTGTTGTCGGTGTGGGTGGCTAGGAGCGACGCGCCCTCGATGCTGAGGAGGGTCATGGGGGCGTTGAGCTGCGGCAGTGGCTGCTTCTGACGGAGGTTGCCTTGCCGCAGAGACCAGCGCATCAGCACGCCCTGCAGACTGCAGCTGTATAACTCCTGTAATAAATTATACATTACTACTAATATATTTTTTAGGGAAAGTATCTAAAAACAAAATCTAAAATCACTAGGTAACAAATTGTTATACAAAGTTTTCTTGCCCGTCTATCATAGGTATTTGATAGAATAAATTTAAATTAAATTAAGGCCGCGATTGATAACCGCGAGCTCTCAGGCAGGCTTGGCTGGATCCCTATGGGAATCTATCACTACGTATAGTCATTATAACTCCGCTCGTAAGTAAAATATCGATCTGAATTTTGTCATGCTTATTCAGCTATTTATTTACAATTTCTCTACAGTAACAAATAAAATTTATAAAAAAAATTTTTAAAGACCACGTTTTTCATGTGGACTCAAAAGTAGAAAATAATTTTACGGCAGCTACTGATCTCTGTTTGCTTTCATTCTCTTGNAGGCTACTGACCGATCCATCAATGGAGAAGGCTACTGACCGATCCATCAATGGAGAAGGCTACTGACCGATCCATCAATGGAGAAGGCTACTGACCGATCCATCAATGGAGAAGGCTACTGACCGATCCATCAATGGAGAAGGCTACTGACCGATCCATCAATGGAGAAGGCTACTGACCGATCCATCAATGGAGAAGGCTACTGACCGATCCATCAATGGAGAAGGCTACTGACCGATCCATCAATGGAGAAGGCTACTGACCGATCCATCAATGGAGAAGGCTACTGACCGATCCATCAATGGAGAAGGCTACTGACCGATCCATCAATGGAGAAGGCTACTGACCGATCCATCAATGGAGAAGGCTACTGACTGATCCATCAATGGAGAAGGCTACTGACCGATCCATCAATGGAGAAGGCTACTGACCGATCCATCAATGGAGAAGGCTATGTCTGATGCAGCAAGCCCATGCAGATGAAGTCTTCGGCTTGTGCGGTAGTGTGAGTCGAAGATATTGTAATAAACTTCCACGCCACCATAATTATCACCAGCTGCTACTGTTTTCTCGGAAGGATGAGCTGCTACACATGTAAATGTCCGCTTCTGCGCTAGAAACCTGAAAACCATACCTTTAATTTACAATACAGATATACATTAATGCTTATTCTGACATTAAAGATGACATTGCTGATTGTTTACATGAAGTTGGAATCAATTATTTCATTTCACATATATACTATTTTTGGTCTTATTAAATTAGCACCTTCTGAATAATTATCTGATGAGGTCTCTCAAGATAAGTGGTTTTATTGGCTTGATTCAATAAAGGTTATCTCACCGTCTCTTGCGCTCATGTTCCCGGAGGAGGGATTTGTTCTGCACATTGGCTCTGTCGGTAGGTACGACTTCAAAAGCAGAGAACTTTCCTTGGTAGGTTATACCAACGCAAAAGTCCCTTTCTTTGCTGAATGAGAACTGGAGGATGAAATAAGTAAAAAATTATGAGAATGTAAAACCTGGAATTCACTGGTTGTTATGAGTACCTAACAATTATATGGTTATCAAAAGTTTAAAGACACAGAAAGTTCTTTTGGTATATGAACCAAAACCAAGCATGATGCTGAGTTAGATGTGGGATATAGGTATTTGCTTTAGAAAAGATACCCTGGAATTGCATACCTACAAAAGACAGAAACATTTTTGAACATAAAACAAAAAATGGAAGAAGGTAAAAGTAATGAATAAAAAATTCTCAATAAATTTTATCCCATATGGAAAAAGTTCATAACCATGGCTTTTTATAATCTTCAGAGAATTCATTACCATGACACAAGGCTACTCACTGAATTTGCTCCTGGACTTATATTATTAATTAGCACGTCTCTTTGTTCAAATTTATTCTCCAGGTCTGTCATCATAAGTTGACGTTCGCCTGAAGGGAAGCAAATGACCGCAGCAACAGAGCCATTCTTGTACACATGCGCCAGCTGCTCCACCACGCCTAAAGCTGGCACTGGGAAATGCAAATTCTGAAACAAAAATTTATATCTTAGATAAAATCTTGATGGTACAAGAAACAGTTCATGATGAGAATTAAACTGAATTATAATTACCATATTATTTAATAAGGAAAATGTTACATTAGCATTAATTTATTAAATATGAACATTGATAACATCATTAATAAATAAATAAATGACTTCTTTTTGTTTGTGGTTATTATCAGCAGTTTTTCATCCTTTAAAACTATTTGGCTCAAATTAATCCTTATTTACTTAGCAGCAGATTTTTTAGTCTATGGCAGTGTGAGCAACTCACAATTATATTTTCATAAATGATAAATAACTCCTCTTTAAATCTATATTGGTCCAAAATTCTGAAGCTTAATACTTGAGATAGTTATATTAAACAATACACCTATTAGAAATCATTTATGTTTATTTACTATCAAATAAACTTGAAATAAACGAGGATAAAACATAAAATTCAATTTCTTGAAGTACACTGCAGGAATTTTTGGTGAATGAAGAGATTTTTACTTCCATTGAAATATAGAAGGCAATGGCAGACTAACCTTTTTAATAGTGACATTTCTGCCATCGATATCCCACACAATAATTCTGCTTTTGTCATCACAGCTGTACAGAGAACCTAAGTGGGAGGCAAGACCAACAACCTGTAAAGAAAACATCATGAAAAGATCATCAATAACTCCTCAACAGCAGATCTTTCTTGTGTATTGTCAATATCAAACAATAAATAGCAATAAATAAACATAATAAAGAAATGGGTAGGTATTTCAAATAAGTGCAAGTTGTTTCAAATGGAGAGATCATTGACTTTGACTAAAAAATATTACAAGATTATTGACATTAAAAATATGTATAGACATTTCTTTAACCAGTGATCACTACCATTATCAAAAATATATGCAACTATGTTGCATATATTTTTATGTTTAAAAATATGCAACTAATATAATAAAAAAATTTTTGCAAATAAGTCTTCAAACTTAGGTGTCCAGGAACTTACTTTGCTTCTATGATGAGCGAAGACATAGTCAGTTATACCTGCTGCAACATCAATGATCCTAATGTCCTTCCCACAAACTATTGCTGCTCTCCTGAAACACATTAAAAAAAATCAGGTCAAGGTAGGAATTCTTATTCATAGTACACTTATAAAAATTATTTCATCTTCTACACTTTTGAATTAGTTTTATCAATAGTAACAAATAGTAACAATCATTCATAATAATGCAATGTGTGATTATTTATGTGTGAAGTAACTTCACACATAAATAATTCATTTTATTAGTGTAGCAGAACCTCACAGCACAGTAATATATATTTTCTATGATGATTTTATTGAAGAAGCAATACCATTCACATCTGACTTGTGATTGTTTCATTTAGCTACATAAATGATTAACTCATGACTTAAAAATCCAGTTGTCACCCGAAAGTTAGACATTGTCACACTTGCCACTCATATGATTGAAATAATTATACTTAATTGCATGGCTCCAATGACATATATATATATTTTTTCAGCAAATGAGAAATCTGCTGCCTCTCAAGTTGAGAATTTTAATTTGATTGAAATTCATGCAGCATGCCAAAAAATTGATCCAGAAAATTTTGAACTTTTACTGTTCAGGTATGGTACTTCAGTATCGTGTTGCTGCCTGCAAATATCACGTCCAAAATATTTTGGTTTGACAGTCATTTGAGGTTATGTCAGACAGCTTTCTAATAGCGAGGAATTGCAATGTATCTTTAACAAAAAAAATATTAAAATGAGTTATAGAGTGCTTAGTTTTATCAAAAGTAAAGCAAAATATTTTTTTTTAATTCTTTAAGAGAAAATTTTAAGACGATGAACTTACGATCTCTTAACATTTTTTGAAAGTATAGGCCCTGGTATCTAAGAAAAGGTAGGTACTGTAATACTAGTCTGGAAAAGTCCTATTTTTGTCTGAAATATCGCGGCTCTAATATCATATAATTTCAGTAGGTATGAAATCTCGCGGCTCGAATGTCATAAATTTTTGATTGATTAAAAAATGTCATTTCATAAAATTTTCAACTTCCGCAATCCGCATTGCTTTACCGTTTCCGCCAAAAATATCTTGCAGAAAATAGTGGAAAAAACATAAACATCGTAATGTAAACAAATAAACAAAACGTTTGTTGAAGATCGCGCATAGTTGCGGTCATGTCAAAGCGGTCAGACTATATTAACACGTGCTGAACTTACAGTAGAGACAAATTTTATTGTTGCCGTTTGACTGTTTAAGGGTAAAATTAGAGATTTGGGGTAACACATGCATAAACTTTGTAAATAAATTCGCATTCGCACCTCGTAAATGGCTTTTCATGGCCGAGATATGGAATTCACGGCTCGGTGAAATAGAATCACAGCTCATAGAAATGGAATCACGGCTGGCAAATCCATAAAACCACGGCTCGAAAAATTCAGTCGTGGCTCGCCAAGTAGATATATTCCATACTAGCTGTAATAGTGTGCTTAGTGGATAGTAGTAGTAACTGTAGTAATAGTGTGCTTAGTCCACTCTCGTCTCTCTGCAATGTGGCATTCAAGGCATTGCACAGCCTGCACTGCACAGGTGCAAGCTGAATAATGCTGATGAGTGATGAATGATGATGTGGCAATGAATCTTAAATATTCTAACTGATGTTAAGGGCTTAAAAAAATAAAGCCCTAAAAATTTCAAATAATTGTTGAACAATTTACCTAAATAATGAATTAAGAAATTTTGAAGGAAGCTTTTGACTGATATTCCAGATTACACTTTCAAGTTTCAACCAATAGAATTTTTATAAACCTTCAAGCTTCAACTTCAAGTTCAAGAGTTCAAGTCTTCAACATTTTTCAATAACATGCTTATGATGCTAAGAGTAAGAAGGGCAATTAAGGACACCTCTGTGACTGTGAGGCTCTGTCTAATTTTCCAACAAGACTCAAGCACATTGACAAATGACAGTAAAAGTACTAAAATTAGACAATAAATTTTCACCTTCCAAAATCAATCAGCTGAGGTCGACAGTAGTTCATGCATCCTCCTTCTTTACATAATCCTCCAACCGCAATTTTCTCCACATCCACAGTCATTTTGAACGAATGAACAAATTGCAACGAAGGTAAATTTGACTTGCACGACAAGCTAGCTCTTTTAATAAAGTTTTCACATTCAGAACATCGACAATTTATTTTGCTTTATTTATGTTGTTGTTTGACGTTTGGTGAGTATTTGAGCTTCAGATACTTGTCGATGTAGCTTCACATTTGTAGCTTACTGGCCTGTATCTTTAGGGGAATTTTGCTTTATTTACTTTTTGAGCGACCGCCAGTGTGTAATTCACGAGAAGTCGATTGTGAATTAGATTTTTATAGGAACGCGGAATTGTGGACTCAAGATGTCGGTTGACGTAACTTTTTCAATTTTTTACACTAATTGTAGTTGTAGCACGTATAATTCACTAACGCATCTTCCTACTAGACGTGTTTTTTTATTAGATCTTCTACCCTCTATAATTTCTGTAAACAAAAATTAACTAATATGCACAACACTACTATGACATGATGATAAATGGAGAAGTTAGAGGATATTGAAACTAAAGACACGACATTCTGTCGCGTCTTTAGTTTCAACTTCCTCTAACTACTCCATTTATCATCATATAATAGTAGTGTCGGTCCTGATGTGGCCTGTCGCCGATTCTTGTACTGTTCGTGACTTGTTCACAGGAGATCTATAAAACAGATCCTTTGACCGGATCTTTCAAAACTGATGATAATTTGAAATGGCTACTAGACATCTACCAGGTTCGCGATAGTGCTAGGCAATTCATGTAGGAGCATATATTTCTCCATAGCTTGAGCTAGTCTGTTAATGAACGCGTTCATAATCGGGGAGGCTGTTCAACATGTCTATGACTGGAAACGAGAAGAAGGTTGTCGCGTGGATGAGTTACAATGCAGTTTTTTAGTTTATACTCGTGACCCCTGGTACTGTTTCTCGTTTCAAATTCTAGTAATCTTAGATTTTGTATAACCATGAGGATACCCGTTTACTTCATTGAGGTTACCACGCAGACGTCAATAACAGAGGCTTGGAAGCTTCAAATTCTTTCATATTTCTTCATAAGATCTGCCCTTCAAGCCTATAAGCTATAATTATTATTGTTGTACGTCTCTGAACATTCTCTACTAAAATTTTGCCCTTTTCAAGTTTCGGTGACCACATGGCGTTTCCAAACTTTTGGGTCGGGTGCAAGACAACGACAAACAACAGCTTAATCACTTGTGCATCTAGGAACTCGTAAGAGCGTCTGATCAGTCCAAGAAGTTTATTAACTTGCGTTTCAATATGACTTAAAAGTTCAGCTCCTTGTCGACGTTAAGTCCCTAATCTTTTTCCAACCTAGATTTTTACATCATTACTCTCTCGTTGCAACTATGTCATCTCATCTCATACGGTAACCTCGCTGTTCCTTGTTCTTCCTGAGGTAAAGTACTTTATAATTGTCAGCATTAAACGTTGCTGTCACGTATCCGCCCAGTTAACTAAACTATCAAGATTATCTTGCAATTGCACTCTATTTGACACATCCTTAACTGTATCGTAAACTCTTGCGTCATCGGCATACATAGAGCACTCGCTTGAAACTACCTCTGGCAGATCGTTTATGAAAAACGAAAAAAATGGACCACTTACTCTTCCTTGCGTCACGCCATTGCATACTGTTATACAGTCTGCTACGGTTCCGTTACTGACACGACACGTCGTCTACCTACTAGAAAATCTCTGTTCCATTGTAGTACATTTGCTTCTGTTCCCAAAGACTTTGTTTAACGCAACAGTTGCTCATGAGGAACACTGTCAAATGGTTTGACAAAATCGAAGTACACTGCATCCACTGGCTCTCTTTCCTCCAGCAGGAGAGTCCAATCGTTCGACAGTCTGATAGGAGATGGTTAACAGTCAAGTGATCGATAATCCTATACCTCACAACAGATTCCATTACCTTACAAGCAACACTTGTCAGACTAACAGGGCAATAGTTACCGGAGGGTACTCGCGTCAATTTTTTTGAACCATGGTGTCATGGTTTCAATTTTTTGAACTGGAGCTTCTTTTCAAGCGGACGGCAATGTTCATTCGCTCTAGGTTTTTTGAAAGAACATTGCCAAAGGGCCGGCCAGGACGGTAGCTAATTTTTTGAGCAATCTAGGATAGAAGCCGTCTGGTTCACATGACTTTTTGGGATTCAGAACGACAAGGCGCTTGAAAACCTCTTCTTCGTGTATTCCAATACCTGTTAACTTCGAGCCTACTGGGCGCTCCTCAGTAGCTGGAATGCTGTTAAAGTCCTAACTCTGAACACACTGCCAAAGAACTGTTTAAGAACGTTAGCCTTGCCCTCATCAGAGGATACCGTTCGTTGATCTAATTTCAGATCAGAAATGCCGTCCTTTGTCTTGCACTTCGAACTAGCGTACACAAAGAAGGCTTTCGGGTTCTTTTTGGATTTTTGGCAACATATTTTTTTTACTGCGGTCAGACAGCGTTTTTAGCTGGATTTCAAGCTCTTGCATACAGGTTATATTCAGGATCGCTGCGAGTTCGTAAATAGCGCTTGTAGGCTTCTTTCTTGATATTTGGCTTAGCTATAACTGTGCTGATAAAAAGTCACAGTGGATGAACACTGTGACTTTTTCTCACATACAGTGAGATAAGAAGATGCCAGACCGTGAAGACATCGGAACGTCAGAAAAGCGACCTTGAACTGCGTACGATGCTGCATGCGCAGTCAGTGACGATAGCGCAATATCGGCGTCCCGTGATCGAATTTTCGCTCGAAGCGGGGACTTCGGATAAATCAACTCTAGTTTCTTACGTCCATTTTTTCCCTGTATTTTTCATATGAGCTTTCATTTCAGTCAGTCCATTGCACAGCGAGGTAAATTTTTCACTCAACGATCGCACCATCTCACTCAAGGATTTTAGACACTTATAATTTTATTTATCTTCTCACAAACTTGCTACTGAGTCTTAAAGAAGAACATATCTCAAATAATTTTTAATCAAATATCAACTTCATTTGATGAGAGAAACGGCTAAGTTGAGTGGAGCAGATAACACTGATGCCACTGTGACTTGCATAATACCAAACCATGGAATTACTTTGATGTTTCGAATCTAATCAACAACAAGCTGTGCTAAAAATCAACTGGTCGCATTGGTTGGTAACTTGCTTCGGTTAGTCTTATGGAGCCAACAGTCGAACACGGCATTATCAATTCAACTATTGATTGTTGTTTCTTTCTCAAGTCATTTCATATTATTTTATATTAGGTCATTCTCGATTCTATGCCAGAATGAGTGGCCCAATACTGTCGTCAAAACCTAAACCTTTTGTCGTCAAAAAATATACCTAATTCAAAATTATCGTCAATAGTTTTTAAATCCTCGACGTCTGAAGTTCAAGCTCTAGCAATGACTCCGCATCCAACTCTGCCGCCAGCGTTGCCGGTGGTCTTGCTGGTCTCGTGTCCTCCTTGTCCCAGGTCGTCGCGACCCTCGTGCACGACGAAGGCTCGTCCCACGACGCTGTTGGGTCCCACCAAAGTCACCTGGTGGTCCGTGATGTCCACAAGAGCCTCGCCTCTCTCATTTGCCACGATGTTACCCAAGTCACCAACATGGCGAACGTGGTCATGGGGAGCACCGTGCACACGCTGCGCAGTCGAGTTACCAAGAGAGATTATACATGAGAGGAAATGCACGACAATGGGAAATAAATTTTAAGAAGAGGTTCAAAGGGAAAGCTCTATTGCAAGGTCCAAAAAATTATTACGGAACGGAAAAATCGAAGCGGTCAGAGGGAAGGGTATAAATTCATAGCTAATTCAATCAAAATACGATAATATTAATTTTTCTTATTAGCAGATGGCGTACTGCCAAAAGATTTCAGTCATGAAACGTGATGTGTTTCTGAATAACTTTGATCTCTGACAGAAGAAGCTGGAGGTGACATTACCATCGGTCATCTAGATACAGCAACGTTCAGCGCACGGCAGAATGTGAAAAAAAGATGTCAATACCAGCTGGACAATGGGATGGATGAGCAAGTGATCGTTAGTTAGGAAGAATGAGGTTTATGATCGAGTGGATGAGTGAATGTATGTGCCAGTGTGTAGTCAAAACAGCATGCAGGACGAGATGGATGAGCTTTTGTGGATCACCAGTATAGCTAAATGAGGTGAGCGAGAAAGCGGGTAGGCAGTATGACGGCATGAGGTAGATGAGCAAGTGGATTAACATTACAGCGGAATGAGTGGTACTGCAAATTGATTGCAAGTTTGTATTATCCACCAACTCTAGAATACAGATTGGTTAAATCTTATCAACACACGCAAGCCCGCAACAATACTTGTGCGCCAGATAGCACCGCACGTAAACAAAATGACTCAATTTGCGGACAATAATTCGTACAGCAATCATCCAGCATCTCTCAGTAGCCAAATAAAAGAAATTCACTAAATTAACCACAAAGTCGTACCTCGAAAGGGTTATAGTGGCCCCCGGTTGACTTGCAGCCCTCGGTGAGGTTGCCTGTCTGGTGGATATGGAACCCGTGGGGGCCGGGTGTCAGACCCGTGATGTGCCCCGTGATATGGGTCTTACCTATAGGTTGGCGAGTAGAAATTGGCGTTATTCATGTTTATGGATACAATATTACAGTAAAAGTTATCGTGCATAATCGTGGCTTCAAAGACAGCTTTGTTTTAGTGTATTCACATATCAGTATTGCACTGCTGTGGCTACAGTTACGCGCAGATTTATTGGCAACTTTCAACTCTAAATTTAAATATTGCACCTATGTCCAAGATACTGATGAAATATGAGTGTGCTTATATTAAAATTCTAGCCTGTTATCGTGTAAACTAATTTCTTACCTTAAAAATATATTATTCATTTAATATTTTCAGGTATATCTTATTTTGTAAATTGATTGTTGTTTTCCTCGTGCAAAATTAATGGCAACCTTTACATAAAATCAATTTAACTCATCATTGTTGATCAAGAATTCTAGGTTGATCTGAGGATGACTCTACAACATTCCAGAACATTAAAAAAGACTATGTGCCTATACTATAAACCTATACGCCAAGTTTGCGCTTGCTCAGTTAGTCGTTGGAAGCAGTCGTTTAAACACATCTCCAAGATTTTCTAAATTCAATTATGGCGAAGACTTCTGAATACTCACAGGACATAAGGAAGTGTGCAGTTGAACTACACAACAAAGGAAATGGATATCGAAAAATATCAACTCTGAATGTTCCAATTTCATCCGTAAGGAATATTATTGTCAAGTTCTGGAATGATGGGACCACTGCTAATCGAGCACGAACACGTCGAAATCGAAAATTAACCGAAAGAGATGTGCGTTCCTGCATGGAAATAGTACTAAATAAAGACCCGAAGATCACTTCCAAGGAATTGCAATCACATCTGGCTAGTACTGTGGATGTGTCAACAGTGCGATGCTACCTGAACCGCGAGAGCCTTCACGGGCGTGTAACAAGGATGAAGCCACTGTTGAAGCCAATTCACAAGGAGAAGCGTTTGGAGTTCGCCATGAAGCACATCGATGCCACTCAAGCAGAGCTCAATAATATATTGAGGTCGGACGAGACAAAGCTTGAACTTTTTGGTGTGAATGGCAACCGCTTTGTATGAAGGAAATCTGGTGATGCTCTGCTGGAAAAGAACACTCTACCAACTGTGAAGCATGGTAGTAGTAGTGGGTCCATCATGTTGTGGGGATGCTTTGCTGCTGCAGGTACTGGGAATATTTCCGTGATAGAGGGCATCATGAATTCTGAAGGACATCAACACATTTTAACTGATAATGTTAAGCTATCGGCAAGAAAACTGCATCTTGGAAGGGCATTTGTCTTTCAACAGGATAACGACCCTAAGCACACAAGCAAATCAACACAGAAATATTTTGCTTCACAGAAATTGAGTGTTGGAATGGCCTTCCCAAAGCCCAGATTTAAATACAACTGGAAAATTATGGAGGGAACTCAAGAGGCGTGTTCATAAAAGAAGACCCAGCAACATCGAAGAATTGAAGACTTTTGCCATGGACGCAGGGTGGCCACTACCACCACTACGCAGGGTGGCCCAGTGGTTAAAGTTCAGAGTACCAAGATTGGCGCAGAGAGGCGCGGGTTCGATCCCTGCTCTGTGTGCCAGTTTCTGGTCAGAATCGGCAAGGAGGCCGGGCGGTTAAGCATAGCAGAATTGTAGCAGTGAGTTGCGAGTTCGAGACCGCAAAATGCTGTGAATGTTCTGCGATGTTAAGAATCGGCGACAGGCCTACGGCCTAATAAACGCTGAAACCGCTATTATTATTTTTAAGAGTGGCGCAAGATTCGTACTAAAACATGTCAACACCTCGTAGGAACATACAAGAGGCATCTGTCTGCTATCATTGCTGCCAAGGGAGGTCACACAAAGTATTAATTTAAAGTTGCCAACAATTTATATGCCTTTTTCAAAATGTTGCCATTACTTTTGCTTTTGGTGTTTTTCTAAGAGATATAAATACAACAAAGATCTAACGTTTTACTATCCGTTATGCACAGTAATTAGATGCTCTTTGATCAATTTAACTGAAAATAAATGCAGAAATTGCAATAAATGCTTCAAATTATATTATTTCTCAAATTAAATATTTTTAAGCGTGTTGCCAATAAATATGCGCGTAACTGTATCTTGCGAGTGGGGATCAGAATTCTGTGCATGGGTAAAAAAATAGGGATCCGAAATGTGGAGTTCCGGATTCTGTAGCGCCACAAGGAAAACTTTGAACATACGTGTGTAGAGCGGACAAGCAAAAATTGCTTTGAATTTTGGTTCAGAATAGTAGTTTTATGTGTGGAAAGGGGGTAAAGGGTTTTTGAAAAGCAGGAACCTAGGGTTTTGAATGAAAAAAGAAAAGGTTAGTAGCGAAAATAAGAAACTCGGGAGATTTAAGTGGAAAAAAGTAGTAGAATATGGTAAGTGCGAGAGAAGGGAAGAGGAATGGGATGGCACTCACCAACAGGTGGTTGGTCCTGACGAAGTTTTAAGAATCCGCGGATGCTTCCCATAAGAAGGACGCTTGCTTCTTTTGGGCTGTTGCTCTCCTGAAGAGGAGGAAGGAAGAATTTTTATGAAATGATTGGTTTAAGGAAACTTATTTCTCGACATAATATTTGCTCTGTGGTGGTGAAAATTTTGTTATTTTATATTATCGATTTCTTATAGAATGGAGCTTGCATCTAATGGAGCATCTACACCCATTAAAGCCGCTTCGCCAGTTTACTTGCCACAAATGAAAAATTAAATTTCTCGTAAACTTTGAATGCGGTGGTTTGAAAGGGAGTCTCATGGTAACGAAACGAGTACTGAACATGTTCAGAACAAGCCATGGCACAGCGGTATGTTGTGCTTTATGCCTGCTCAGTTGGCCTTGGAATTTGTTTATGTGGGTAATGGCGCTACTATACGTCAAAAAAATAAGTCTGTATCACTTATTTATTAATATTTTATAATTAATATAATATTTAATATCACTTAATTATGTCTGTTAGCTACAACTAACTACTACCGTAAAATGAATAGTGTTCGTGAACAAATGTTCTAATGAAATATGCATGCATTTTTGTGATTCTAATATCATTAAGACCACTTTAATGTGACACAAATATATGTGACTAGTGTACTTGCCCCCCGGATATAAAATTATGGAATCGCTATTTTTTCGACATATCACTTAAAAATTGGTAGCAATTCCATATCCCTCTTATCTCAGATTGTCACGTGACGAAATTCATGCTTTCTACCCATGGAAAAACGACGTAGACCATCAAAATGAAGTAAGGGTAGCGATAGAACCCCCAGAAGAAAAGCTGGAAGCTACAACAGATCATGACAGTGATGCATCTGACGATGAAGTTATGTGCGATTCAGACCATCTTCCTATGAGAATTTTGCTCGCTATAATGTTCAGCCTGGGATGATTCTGTTGACGATGAGCTTGAAATCGCACCCAACCCAACCTCAAAATCAACTTGCCGTGGATTGCATATATTAATGGAATAATAATAACTCTTCGTGCAGCGAGTTACTCACATTGTCAGATGGGTAGAGCACCAGCTGGATGATGTCAGACGTACTTCGGAGGCCTTCCTTCAGAATCTAGTCGATATTTAATTTATCAGTGACATCATTTAATGGAAGCATTGGTTAGAAGTATAGTTAATAATTGCCTAGGTATTAGTGCGGTGTATAATTTTTCGCGGAAAATGTAGTTTATATTTTGCTGAATTGCTGCTGTAAATCGAAAAGTCTGAACGAAAATTGTCTTTCGTTAAAAAAAATCCTGATACTAAGAACTAAATTCATTTTAGAAGCGACTAGACAATGTTACACTTTATTATTAGGTATACTAGATGTACCTCCCATCTATCAGACACGGTTAGTGTATAATATTTTTTAGTCAAGTCAGATCTTGAAAGATCTGATAAAAAAAACAGTTTTAGACCTTGAAACTAGTCACGAACACTACAAGGAGCTGTGATAGGCTTAACTTGGCCTAACCTTCTACTTAAGCTGATATGAATATAATATTCTATTGTGAAGTATAGTGCAGCACATACACTATACTGCTATATCTACTAGGACAACTAGGTTATGAGACATGCATGCATTTCCTTTTCAATATAGTTAATAATTTGAAGAATTGAAGAATTTTCGCGTAGTGTAACATGATGGTATTTTCGACTGCTTCAGGGGCACATAATCATGCTTAAGAAAAGGCATTGCGACATAGAAAAACGTTTTAAATGTATTTATCTCTCAGAGAAATTAGTGAGACTGGTCCAAATAGCGATGTATGTTTTGTTCCTAGTTGTGGGGGTCATCTGGACTCAGTTTGGCCCGACTAATTGGTACCTGCGTCGTACCGCTGGCAGTGTTGATGTAGAGGTGCGACGGGGATTGGTTGTTTACGTAGACAGTTTGTGGGGCGGCATAGCAGGCCACCACCAACAACGAAAATGACAGAAACGTCCTGAAAAAAAAAACAATATTTTGAACACGAAAACTTAAAAAATCATAACCAAATCGAGACGAATAATAAATTCGGATTTCAACAGGCGCAAAATTTATTGAAAAATCAGTGTTTTTAAGTTTATGTACACTGTTCGAAATGGGACTGACTGGCGTTCTAGTGGCCTGTGAAAATAAACGGCTTCTCCTTTTATTCGAATGTGATACGGTTTTACTGCGTTGAATTGAAAGAAAAGGCAAAATTGTATTTTATCTGACGTATCGGCCGGCCACTGAAATGCCGGTCAGACCGTTTTAAGATATTTTCTTCTAACAGCGTATACGCTGTTAAAATTTTATACTGGACTTGGAACCTAAAGGTTTCAAGTCCAGTATCAAACTTTTATTTTAAACGCAGTTCAGTATGACCACAATTTATTCAATACGCAGACCGTTGCCTGCGATTTTAAGCGAAAATCTCAGAATTTATGCCATAATTTCCGTCTACCATCAACTTCCATGTCTCCGATAGTTTAGTTTAGAATAATTTGAGAATTATTCTAAACTAAACTAATAATTTGGACGTTTTCCGAATAACAATGCACTTTTTGCCCTCGTGCGAGTCAACTTGACCCAGCATGACCCAGTAAACGGGCGCCTCAGTGCTAAACCCGTTCTCGTCCGTGCTATGATTAAGAAATTTTGTCACATTTGATCAATGTGACCCATTCATTGTTTTTAGTGTTCGCTGCGCAATGCCGGCGCTAGTGACTTTTGCAATACGAGGGAAAGTCGAGGCGGCGGCTATACAGAGGCTTGTCACGAGAAAACCTTGGCAAGAAATTCTTTAAAAAAATCTGCAATGTGCACTCGGTGAAACGCCCCCCCCCTATTACAGGGCTGCACTGCATCGTTAGCTAATGTTACCTGTAATTTTATGCATATGTACTTATGTGGAGATGTGTGTGGTGTATTGATGTGTGTGGTGTACTGATGTGTGTGGAGTACTGATGTGTGTGGTGTACTGATGTGTGTAGTGTATTAAGATGTGTGGTAATTTAAGTCTAAGCTTCCTATCACAGGAATAACTACAAAGGTAGTTATTGACGTGTCATGTCAATAACTGTTGGACACAATTAAGTCGAACGTTGACGTGTAATGAGCTTGAGTGTGGCACACGTATCCGTGACACGCACGCGTGTTGTCCTCGACTCAACCGCGCAATTAGTTCTTCGTTCGCCACGCATCAATGCTAACAGGACATTTCCGAGCGCAAGAATTTAAATAAATAATTTTGCTACACACATATTGACATCCTCAGGTCCTTATGCATGATTGATGGATCATTACCCATTGAATATGTTCAGGGTTAGTTTGTTTGGTCTTCGTGTATATTGTTGAATATACAAGCGTGTCATTTGGCTGTTGTAGTATTGCAGCGTTATTGCAAGGTTACCACGTATAAAGCGCAGTACAAACAGTGTATACTGCAAACTGCAATCAACACGTATAGTGTCTTGTAATTATTAATTATTACATTATCTAAGAATTAATTAATTTAATTATCTAAGAAAGTTACATAATATATAATCATGCATGATTTTACTGCGGCGTACAACAAATGTGTAGTAGAATATACTGTTTGTATATGTATAGTGCAGTATGAAAAACATCGTTGAATGCTTGAGTAATCCACACAAGATATGTTGTGCATGTACATCCTGTTTCTACACTGCAGCACACAAAGCATCCTGTGCAAAGAAGAGCAGTGTGCTGTACTGCAGTGTACTGTACTGCGGAGAACTATACTGCTGCACGTTGCATTACACAGCAGTGTGCTACGTGTGCATATAATATTTATTTAAAAACATAGCCAATATATCAAAATAATGGCTGTGATATTTATATTAACATAAACAACGCATCAAAATATTGCCTAAGTTAGCACAAATAACGTCCGCACACTAAGACCGTAGGCTAAATACCTTCCCCCTAAGCACAGCTGATCGCTGGCGCTTATATACGATAAGCTACAAATATGCCTGATTTCAATCTTAAGTTCACATTTTTATGATCATGTTTAAAATTTTCAAAGTATTAGCAATATAATTCAACAGAAAAATAAAGTAAAATTATTTTATTTCCAACTTGTAATATTCTAAATTCCAATAATCACCAAAAATTCAACCGTCGGTCTTCAATTACGTACCAATTAGCAAGCATCACCTTCCAACAATCACTATTATATACACCATTAGTCTTCCAGCATCACCTTCCAACAATCACTTACATACACCATCAGTTTCCCAGCACTATACCTTCCAGCAATCACCATTCAACTATCAACAAACAAGCACAACATTATCGGTCATCACCATCCTGCCAGCACAACATATATATCTACCCGCTTTTGGTCTTCATTAATTAGTACGTAAGAATTTCCTGAAAAATTAAAAAAAAAAAAACTACGCAGTTCCTCAGCTGCCCAAACACTGCCTACCGCCGTAGGTGAATTTTTTATTTTCCATTTGATTTTACTTTATTTTTATTGAGTTCGGAGAACTCAAGGTGATTGTATGACTCGCAACTTATCCATCCTGTGTAAATGAAAGGCGAATGGTTACGTAAGCGATCGGTAGCGAGGACGGTAACTAATGTTGACATATTACTGCTTAAAGGTAAGAAAATTATATAAAAATTATATATAAAACTGATGAGAGATAATACACACATGTGAAGATTTTCATAGACGGAGATATTTTCGTCTAGTTTTTATGAAGTTGTTCATCGTGAAAATGCAGATCGATGCTGACTCATCGAACTTTGAGTAAACTTTGCGCTACAAATACGGATACAATTGGTGCAATTTTAAATCTATAAAACTGAAGAAATATTGTGTATGAAATACTAAACAAAGTCAAACGCGTGGCTTTGCCTTCTTGCTTTAGAAATCAACGTAACAAATTAGTGGTATGTTATCTGCCATTAACAAAATTAACAAAAATTAATATTTCCGTTAATTTCGTTGCCAATGCTCAAAGGTAAATCATGAAGTAACACAAAATTAATCAAAGTAAATAGACACTTGTATACGTAGTTAGAATTACATCAGTTCTTCATACAGATATAAATATATTCAGTACGTATATAGTAGATCTAATCTCCTACCCACACTAGTACCAAATTCTAACAACCTTCAGGAGTATTAGGTATTTAATGAATTAGGAGAATTAGGTCATAAAAAAGGGACAAAATCAAGTTTGTTGGCAAAATGGGTAAAAAAAGGCGCGACGACGCCTAATTGGAGCTTTTGCGAAACTTTGACGTTTATCGAAGGCAGTAAAAGTTTTGAGTGGATTTTACACTTCGAAGTACCTACGTAAAATACTTCTTTTTTCTAGTAAGAAAATGAGTGACAGCTTCCATGGTCTCTGATTGGCTGGGGTGAGCTAAGTTTTGGAATAAAGTTGGAAGTGTAACCCTAACGAAAACTAATTTTGCCTTACATGATAAAAATCTTTTTAGGTAATAATATAATTTAATATCAGTAAATTTGTGGTATATTGGTTGAATGTGACCATTAAATTCAAGGAACCTACACCTTCATGTTTCAACACGGCTAATTACGATCTTTCAACGCGATAAATTCCGAGGTTTCAACGAAATAAAAAGTTCATATAGGTTCTTGCTATGATATAATTCATCTCTGGGAATTTTGTTCACAATATCCATCGATATTTTGCAGAATACTTGGCACATAACCTCACATCATGATCAGTTAAAAATACAAGGAGAATTAAAGTTCAGAATTTGGGGTGAATTAAACATCGAACGTATACCGCATTTTCTTCCTTTCTTTGTTAAAAATCTTCAGAATTTGACACAACCTAAGGCTTAAATATGCCTGGAAATTCACATTAACAACACGACCAAATAACAAGGCACGTTGGCAGGTATCAATTTCTCACCTCATCTTACGACTACCTTTCTTCGCCGCTTGCTACGGCAGAGTGATGGTCCGCAAGTGCGAATAGCCCTTTTATATAAGCGATGTCACATGACGTTGCTTATGTTCTGGTAATCGGTAACCCGCTGCAAGTTATTAACTTTTTAAGCATGCGAAGTCTCCTTTTTGAGTTATTTAGACGAGTTAGATTTCATACGATCGTTCAGGAACCTAACTAAAGATTGACTGCACATGCAATAGTGTCCACAGGCAATGTATAGAGACCAGCAGTACAGCTTGTAACTCATGAAATGTGATTTTAATGTTATTTCAAAGCTATCTAGAATGGCAGAAGAATACAATCTCTGAATTTCTGAAAGAGCTTTCTTCATCGGTTACGGAACCAATATTACGTTTTGATATTAATAAACTTTCACATCTCTATATAATTAAAGTCGAAAATCTTCTGCATTCATTCTCGACTTTTTTTCTCGAACTTTCACTTCAGCAATTAAAGTCTTGAATCATTCACATTCGTCGTGGCATTTACCTACAGACCCGTGCATCTTCCCGAAAAATTAACTCCTTTTAATGTCGACAGTTTAGTTCAAGTTTGGTCGAGCAAACCGGTTACGACTTGGAAGCACTTCTACACTCAGAAAAAAAAAACGAACAGAGACCGCAGACCTTCGATCGTATCGCCACCGATAGTTCGTAGGAATAGAATAGAAGCAAATGCGTCTTATTCTCCGAATAGGAACGCCCTTTCTACACTAAGCCCACACCCTATCGCCGGTCCAAACTCCGTCAGGATGACCAAGGTAAGGACAAAAATTAAGTGCATCGCTATCGGACGAGTCTCTTATTTTATTATTATTACCACACTTCTATTTAACCCTCTACCAACGGACATGAGTAACCGGGCAATATTGTCTCACAAGCCTACCGAAAAAGAATACGTATATAGCTAGTGAACGCAAAATGACTTGGACTGATGGTTACCACCACGTATAATTTTAAATGCTCTCTGTTGCGTACAAACGTCCTCAGGTTGCAACACTAAATAGTTTACGTATAATTTAAGTTGAAAGTTATGTTCCCGGAAAGTGATATACGGCGGTAGAGGGTTAACTTCACTTCTTGTTGTTTGTCTGTCTTCCACAAATCTTATAATCGATATTTAACACACTTTTACCTGTCCAAAAGATCTGAAATTTTGCACACTTGCCTCAAGCCGACCACAAGCATGAATCAATTGATAGAATAAAAAATCTAAATAATGAAAAAATTAGAAATTAAAAATAAATAAGAAGTTCATTCTACATGTGTAACATCGGAGACACCGGCCTCTTTGGAAGTGTAGTCTTCAAAAAGTAATTTTTCTGACAGAGATCAGGCTGGTGGGCGCATTTGTCGCCACAAGTCACCCAACTATGAAAAAAAGTAATTTTTAAACGCATATTATTTCTAAGCGCACATGTAAATTTTATTTTCCCAATGAGGAAGGGAGGTAATAACCAACGAAGTCGATATTATTCATTGTTATCCCATTTGAATTTATCTCATTCTTCCAAGTTATCTCATTCAAAGTTATCTCATCCAAAGTAATCCCATCCAAAGTTATCTCATCCAAAGTTATCTCATCCAAAGTTATCCCATCCAAAGTTATCTCATCCAAAGGTAAGTCATCCAAAGTTATCTCAACATCTGTCATTCTGCTTCCGTTTTGTTGTCGGACTGGCAGAATTCTAATCCAAACATATTTACATTGAGATTTCAGTCATGTTGAAACCATTTTCAACATGATTGAAAACATTGCTGAAAATTTCAGTCATGTTGAAACCATTTCTTTTAGGAGGTTATGGAATTTGAAGCTCAAAGTAAACCAATCACACCACATCCAACTCTGCCGCCAGCGTTGCCGGTGGTCTTGCTGGTCTTGTGTTGCCCACGTCCCAGGTCGTCCCTCTGCTCGTGGACGACAAAGGCTCGTCCCACGACGCTGTAGGGTCCCGCTAGCGTCACCATGTGGTCCTTGATGTCCACCGCCGCCACTCCCGACGCGTTCGCCCTGATGTTGCCCAAGTCACCGACGTGGCGGACGGGGTCTTGAGGACCTCCGTGGTCAAGCTGGGACGAGGAAAGGCGTTCAAGTGATGCTATATAAATGAGTATAACTCAGTACTCACTGCAGTGAGTGACATTTTCTCGTCGACGAAAACTTGAGGTCACGGACGGACGGACGGACAGACAGACAGACGGACATGGCGAGCACAATAGTGCATTTTTACCATAAATGAGAAAATGCGCTAAAAAATCAGAAACTCCTGTAGGAATTATTTATCGAATAATGCGCAATTATTTTTTTTATTCGTCAAATAGATAAGTTAAACATATATGATTGTTTTTTGTTATCCTAATATCCACATAGAAAACTCTCGTCTTCCGAGAGGGGTAACTGTGCTATTTTTAGCGTATTTCTCATTTATGGGAAAAAAGCGCTATTGTGCTCGTCATGTCCGTCAGTCTGTCTGTCTGTCTGTCCGTGACTTCACGGACGGGCGGACGATAAAATGAGCTCTCTGTCACTTACTGCAGTGAGCACTGATCTAATTTTATTACAACACTTCTTTTTAACTTCCCTTTTTTTTGTTTGTCTGCCTGCCACAAATCTTATAATCAATATTTAACACGTCCAATCGATCTGAAATTTTGCACACTTGCGCAAAGTCGAAGACAATGCATGCATCAATCGACAGAATATTAAATTTTGAAAATTAAATAATATATATTTTTTTAATTTGAAAAAATAATTTTATCTTATACAAATCTTATAGTCGATATTCAACACACTTCTTCCTGTGCAATCGCTGAAGTTTTGCACACTTGACTTAATTCGGAGACAATGCATGAATCAATTGACACAATAAATAATTTTTGAAATTTAATTTTTTTCATATATTAAAATTAAAAAAATTAAAAATTAATTTTTTTTAATATATGGTAGTAAAATTAGAAATTCATTGTAGATATGTAACATCGGAGACGCTCTATCCTTTAGTAGTGTTGTCTTTAAAAAGTAATTTTTTAACGCATATTATTTTATAGTAAGTTGGCAATTTTTCTCGTACAGTTAATTGGTAGCTGTTTTTGTGCAGTTGGTTGGTAGCTATCTACGCAACAGTTTCAATTTTCTGTGACAATTTTATTATATTGTGATTGAAAGTCGGTCACGTTAAAACATCGTCATTTTAAGAAAAAAAACGTTAAACAATTTTGACTCACAGATAATATTACGATCGAAATGTGACTGAGCCCCTAAATCCTTTCTCTCAAGCCCAACAAGTACACCTACACGTCCTAAAACGATCGAATAAAATAAGTTTTTCATTCCGATTAATTATAAAATACTTGACTTTTATCTTATATAGGCGGTTACCAAGAACATTTGATGGTCATTTTTAAACATATTGTTTTAGTTTTTTTAGGTTATTTGAATACATAATTATCATCTCACCCCAAACGGGTTGTAGTGGCCACCCGTCTCCACGCACCCGTTAGACACGTCACCCTTCTCGTGCACGTGTAACCCGTGACGGCCCGGGCTGAGACCCGAGATGGAACCCGTGATATGGGTTATACCTGCGGGGTATGGAGGAAGAGTGAGACCCGTGACAGAACCCGTAATATGGGTTATGCCTGCGGGTGCGGGGGAAGAGTGAGACCCGTGACAGAACCTGTGATATGGGTTATACCTGCGGGTGCGGGGGAAGAGTGAGACCCGTGACAGAACCCGTGAAGTTATACCTGCGGGTGTGGGGGAAGAGTGAGACCCGAGATGGAACCCGTGATATGGGTTATACCTGCGGGTGTGGGGTAAGAGTGACCCGTGATATGAGCCATCCATCCCTACGTTGTTGGGTAGGAGGGAGAAATGCCGGAAGTATTCTTATATTAAGATTCGATATGTCCAATCGTCATTCAATCATTCAATTATTTTGAATCACAAATTTTAAATTGAAATACTTTACATTCTCATGAAAGATATATTATCGTTTGAAGTTATTTAAAACGAGAAATAGTTAAATTTATAGTTTTTATTTCTATTCTCTGTTCATTCGCTAGCGCGTATAATGTCAATCTACCATCGATTCTTCTATTGAAGTCATTTTTTGTGTAAATGTGTCGGAGCGATTTAATTTATATCAAATTTTCATGTTCCCCTCTCGGCGGTTGGGAAAACAAGAATCCAGTATAGGGGAATCCAAGAGTCTCCCCTGGATAGGGATGGGGCATTCACCTGCAAGGGATCTCATCAGTTACCTCGGATCGTGGGCGGATCGTGGGGGGGCTGTTCACCTGTGGGGGGCTGTTCACCTGCGGGAGGCTGTTCCTGCCGAAGCTTCAAAGTCCCCGTGACATTGGGCCCCGAGATAATGACCGTGGCCTCCCTAGGGCTGTCGACCCCCGACGGGGAGCCTGGAGGGCTGTCGGACTCTGACGGAGGACGTGTAGTGGCATCGACCACTGACGGAGGACTTGTAGTGCCGTCAGCCGCAGACGGGGAGTCTGGGGGGCTGTCATCCCCAGACGGTGAGTCTGTGGGGCTGTCAGCCCCAGACGGTGAGTCTGCGGGGCTGTCAGCCGCAGAGCCTGGGGAGCTGTCAGCCTCTGATTGGGGGCCTGGGGGGCCGTCGGCACCTGACGCGGAGCTTAGCGGGCTGTCCTCTGCTTGACGAAAACGTTCTTGGTTGGTCGTCTGGCTGGCGCGTATTGCAGCCTAAAAAGTAATATTGACAAACAAATAATCGTAATGATGAGAGTAATTAATTAAATGAAACAACTAATTCAAGTGGTGCTCAAGTACATCACGCGGTGCCAAATTGGGGATCGAGCCGACCAAAGAAGGTCACCTCTGAAGGCGAAATCCCCAGAATAGCAGCGTATAATACGTGCGAAACGGCGTGGAGAACGCAGAAACGTTTTCAGGTGTTGTGCTCTCTCTACGTTTTCAGACGTAGAGAGAGCGTTTTCAAACGTTCTAACTCTCTCCACGTTTCCGGGTGTTGTGGGAGTCCGCTGACCTCCAGACCCTCTTGCGTTCACACTTCCACTTACCCTAAATGTGTTTACCCTCGTAATTAATGATTTCCGATCAGGAACCCCACCTGAAGGACGAATACGGAACCTAGTACGGAATGCACATTGAGTAGCAATGATGGAACGGCCATTAGAAAAGTACGCCTCGACAGCAAACGCACGCTGCTCACTTGTCCAATGCATAATGACAACTGACTAGGCGGTAAACAAAACTTCATGGGCTTGCCTTTCATTTGAAATACTTTTCGTCGTTTCCCTACAACATCTGGCTGCTGGGCGCGAAATACAAAACAGGAAGTTTCGGTGTACCACCCTGTATATACATACATACATGAATCATCAGAACTGGTTTCTAAAAGCAGTGTCGTTCGCCGCAAGTTTATTTTATACCAAATTAACAGGCAAGGTTGTCATTTCTCAAAATATTTGTTTTTCGAAGACGTTTCTATCACACTTTTGACGGGTTTTTTTACTTATATAATAAATAGTTTAATTAGTGTTAGCTATAATTGAAAAACAATTAATAAGAATAAGTTAATTGAATGCGTCCACTATTCAGAAAATAAATGGGCCTTTGTGTCCGAAGACAGACAAAATTTTTGTCGGTGACATTTATACGTACTTTTTTCACGCCAAACTAGCCCAGAATGACCCACGCCAGGATCAAAGTAACATCGTTATTTGGACAAAGTCCCACTCATTTCTTTGAGTTGACATATAATAACTTACTGCGGTGGCCGGGTGTAGCAGACGGATGCCGTTATCAGTTGGTGGTGAGCCGAAGAGCAGAAACTGAAGAATAAACGAATAAAAAATAAAAATAAAAAGAAAACCCAGAGTAATGTGTAGGTCAAATTGTTCAAATAGAGACACACTTCTATACCCACAAAACTAGCCCAGAATGACCCACGCCAGGAACAAAGTAACATCGTTATTTGGACAAAGTCCCACACATTTCTTTGAGTTTATATATAACTTACTGCAGTGGCCGGGTGTAGCAGACGGATGCCGCTATCAGTTGGTGGTGGGCCGAAGAGCAGAAACTGCAAAATAAACGAATAAAAAAGAAAATAAAAAGAAAACCCAGAGTAATGTGTAGGTCAAATTGTTCAAATAGAGACACACTTCTATACCCACAGAACAAGCAGTGAGCAGAAATAGCACTGATTTGCGCTTCTGAGGGGTCACATTAAGAATGGATGGCCCAAACTAATCAAAAAATTTATCGCCATTCGGACATAGTATCACTCAGTTCTCTGGGTGTCTAATCAAATAATTCATTATTATAATTATTATCAAATAATAATTATTATAATTATCCAATCATAATCATGGAGATGTCGAACATTACAAGAGATTTTAATACTGCACGAAAAAAATAATAATATATAATAAGTTGTTCGCAATTGGTTCAATGTCTTCATTAACTGCTTATTCTTCTTAAATTAACTTTTCCCTTCTAAAGAATGAATATTCAATGCAAAAATTTTATTCTCAAATGCAAAATGCTAAAATAGTTATATTATTATGTTATTTATTATATTATATAATATAGTATATTATTATATTATAATATTTAATACAAAACGATCATACTATCATTTTTAATGCAGACTTCGATTGCAACATACATTCCCTCTTCCCATCCAATGCACGACAGCGACTTTAACTTCTCTCTTTAGATCAGAACTTTCTTACATCATGCCTTTCTATTCTAAATCGTCTCTTGCTAAATACAATTCTTTCCGCCTTATAGTTGTGATATTAGTGATAGTATTTCTATATATTACAGTTAAACTATAAGTGCGCATGTCTGTATTGCTAATAAATAATTCTTATATGTATTACTGCTGACCTGAGGTACGCCCCCAGCGGTCGTGAAGAAGAGCTGTGGTGGTGGTTGACTGCTGAGAACCACAGCCTGCAGCGGCGAAGACTGCGGGGCGGCGCCCCAGGAAAGCAGCAGAAGCAACAAAAGGCGCCTGTAAAAACAGCCGTTAGAATGGAAATAAGATAAAGATCTCCGCCTCCAGTATGATTAAGAAGCAATGTATATTAGAGTGTTTATACTAAGTTATAAGATGATTGTAGTTTATTTTAATTTATGATCGAATCGATGGTATTTAGCGTAGAATTCATTTATTCCTTTACACTTATACATTAAATTCAAGCTGTTTACCTTGATTTCCGAGCTATTACTATAATTTTTTGGAGTTCAAATCGCCAAAGATCGTTTCTTAATGAATTGAACTAATGTAAGTAAGACATGTAATGTTTCGAACCTGGCGCGCAGAAGCAGGTTCTCCGTTTGCAAATTTTGGACGCAACGACTTGCGAAATCTCGTGAACTTACATGGTTTTCTGTCATAGAAGACAGAAGAATAAACATCAGTTCTTATGAGACCGTAGTTGCATGAATAAATTAATTACTTACACTGACGTTCACAAAATAGAAAAAAAATTAATCGGAATAATTGAATTAATTTTTTACTGACAGTTGTGATACAAATACATACAAATCCAACATGACGTTGTAACTTGGCAGCGGTGCAACGAATTATCTTCTTATTGCTAGAGCAGAACCACATTTGCGTCTTTTGCATCTCGTAGTTTTCTTCACAAAGTAATTCAGACTTCAGAAAGACTACCTCTCAACCTTCGGTTATGTGGCAATACACATAAGATCTGCATATAATTTAAAATCTTGATGAAAGATTTTAAATTGAATCAATTCAAAAATCAATTGACATGAATCAATTGACAGAATAAATAATTTGGAAAACAATTTTTATATATTAAAAAAATTGAAAAATATATTTATTTAATATTCAAAAATAAAATGAGAAATTCATTGTACATCTGTAACATTGGAGACACTGGATTCTTTAGAAGTGTTGTCTTTAAAAATTAATTTTTAAACGCGGCGCATCAAGCGACGGAAATCGAAACATGAACTAACAGGTGGACATGATATTAGTGATGGAGGGAGGGTATAAGATGCACGAAAGTATTAATTGAGCAGAAACAATATTTGAATAAAATAAAATGTTGAGCTAGATAATAACAATGTTTTCGTGGGACACAATGGACCAAAGATCTCACCTCATCCCTGATGTAGTCTCACAGGTAATGCAGCTGTAGCAGTCAGACCAGTTCCTTTAGTAGCCGTCAGAAGATGGGTGCTGGTTTGTCTTGCCCACTGTACCGAGAACCGCTATAAGAATAATGATTTGTCTGTGTTGGTACAACGTTGATGAGCCGAGTTTTTTTTAAATAATATTTAGGGCGTCGCTCCTTGTAAACCTCAGCTACAAATAGCTGCATGCCTGCGCGCTCGGTTCAAAATTATAGGTCTCTGAATGCGCATTGAGAAAAATTACATATGCAAAAACCAATTTCTTTCAATGATGTCAATGAAATAATGTCAAAAATATGAAACATCTACGGTTTTTTAAATTGGATTTTCAGTCAGCGCCTGGTTTTTTTTCCTCTTAAAATTGAGATTTTTCTTATTTGATTTCAATTAAAGCCTCTTTATGAATTATTTTGGTGTTAAAAAAAATTGTGGTCATATGTATTTATGTTTTCCTTTGAAAGGTATTTCTATCATGAGCGGACAAGCAGAAAACTGTAAGTTTTTATATTAGACGGCGACGTAATTTTTCCAGTATTTTCTGTAAAAAATTTCTATATTACTGCTTGCAAACACAGTCCAGTACGCTTGTTGACACGATTCTCGTTAAAGAAAAACATTAAAGAAATTTTCATTTGCGATTTGAAGTGAAATATGAGATGCTTTCAGCTCAGTTGTTTATTTCGAATTAGCAGTCACACACGCAATAATTTAGAACGGGGCTTTCATTGCTGAGTTACTATAATTATTATTCTACGTAGCAGTTATCCTGGTGTTTGGTTCAAACGAACTTCGACGGCACGTTACACATACTATAAGTTTGATAGCAAGCGAAAAATAAATAGACACGAAAAAGGATGAGAACGGATATAAATGACTAAGCACTCGATTCGTCACTGATTGATTTTAAATATGAGTTGAGAAGAGTTATCGCAGTGATCCACTTGCGTGATTAAAATGGGACTAGATTAATCTATAGTTCCATCACCAGCATCACAAATGTTTGTGATGGCAGGCTGTACAATGTGAATTTATATGTCCATTCTATGATTTTACGCCTCACTGGTTTCATTCTTTACATTCTATTACGGGTATTGTAAGCGTGTTTACATTGAGAAAAATTTGTGCGTCCAATTTTCATCCTATCTAAGTTCTCTCTATTTTTTAATTCCAGAAGAAATGTGATTATTATTATTTAATCGGATTACAAAAGATGCATCAATTTCGATTATATTGACCGGAAGTTTGCCAGAACCTCCTCCACTTCCAGGAAGATGAAAATAATAATTTGGAATTAGACACCCTTCGTCTGGAAACTAGAAAACCTTTAAATTGGAACTCGTCGTCATCCCTTTAAATATGCTAGCATAAATTAAAGTTTAAATCGCGTAGGAGCTCATGAAAGAAATGCATCATAGAAGTTCTCGAATCTTTACTAAGTGATGGTGACAGGCATATTATCTTATTATTATTATTACAATATTATATATTCATAAGGATATTATCAGTTCACTGCAGTTGTGGTGTCTGAAGCCAGAACCCTATTCTACGGCTCTTCAATTTCTTAATTCAAAATCCCTTGGACTTTTTTTCACATCCTCCCTTGACTCTAATTCAACTTTCAACGGCCGAAATTCGAGAGAATTTTCATCAGTGGAATTCAACTTAACCTCTCCAAGCGGCAAGCTTCCTGGAACATCATCGCCTATAGAACTGTTATCATTAGTTATAGGTATAACTGCAGTAACATTGACAATCCGTTGAGTATCATTGCTGAACTGACCGCTTGGATCAGCAATAACGGTAGCATTGGTGGCGCTAGAGACATTACTTGAAGCATTAACAGAATTATCATCGGTCTCTTCTTGCAGAAGATTTGCATCCTGATAATCCTGCGAATATTCGTCGTATTGATCTGGCCAGTCGTCTTCTCTGAAACTCGGAAATCGTCGCTGGGGAGTGCCGTAGTTTCCGGAAACGATGTCCGGATCCGTGTACCAAGCCGGAATGGCGTCGTCGTCATCGGTGTTGCCACTTGCCGAGGCTTTTCTATCGGCTTTAACGCCATTTACGGTGTCGGTTGCCCGATTTTCTTCCAAAGCTTGGAAACGAAGTAGAGGCCTTAAAGCTTCGGTGCATGCGTGGGGTAGCCTAACTTCGGTTAGGGACTTTGGATTGAAATCCCGTAAAGTGAGACTTTGACTTGGAATCTCAGGAGGCGGTCTGGAACTTAGAGTTTTTTCAATATTGAAGCTCAGATCGCTTAAAACTTGCAACTGATTTCTCGCGTACCCGTAAAGATCTTTCGCTGAAGTCAGCAACTGATCTACTAAATCCTTCCTGTCGCCGAGAGCTGTCCAAGTGGTAGAAATCAGGTTGTTCTGAACCTGAGCAACTCTTCCTGCAACAGCCCCTAGTCTGTCAGAAGTGGAGTTGACACCTCTGACAACCTGGATCCAGGCTTCCATCAAGGTGTTGTCCATATTAGGACTGACGCGAGTGAGGTGGTAGCCGTAAGGACTTGTTACCATGGATGTGTTTTGGCTGCCCATTTTGTGAACAAGTTGCCGAAGCTCGCCCAGCTGCTCCCTGTTGTATTGCTGCCTGGAAATTCAATATAAGGATCTGAGCTTTGATATTGACGATGGTTAATAGTATTGATGCCAATCTTTGAATTAAACTTTCACTATACGATCACCTTTACGCTGAGGCTACTAACCAAGTGGAAGTGATATTTTTGAACGAAATAAATGTTTACATGAGTAATATTTTTCTAAAAAATTGTGTCAATAAATTAATCTCATATTTTTTGGTCATGCCATAAATTATGCAGATAGGAGGTTTCTGACCTCATCACATGATGAGGTCAGATGAGGTGATGAGGTTTCCCCATGTCGCCTCAAGAACAATTTTGACTAAGTAAATATTAACATTTTACAGATTCATAATCCCTTCTCTTCCCCTTCCCCGCCGATTGCATGAGCACCATCACTACTGGGTTAGCGGAGCCATAGTAATTAGAACGTTGAAAAAATTTAAGATATTCTATATTGAGTGTTTACGAAAGAAGTAAAGATAGTTCAGGCTCTTGTTAAAGTGGGTGCCCCGCTGTTATAATAATAAGAAAATAACGACAGCGTTAAATAATATCGGCGCTTGATAAGCCATGTTGTCCTGTCGCCGATTCTTGACCAACCGGTCACCTCGCCGATATAGACTAAAATTTCTCAACTAGTTTCGGGTCTCGAACCCCTCCCTAGCTAGGTGCTAAAATCTTGGTAATCTTAACCAGTCGGTCATCCCGTCGAGCACTAGTAGTGGTTGGGGAAGCACTAGTATATCCTCACCCTAGTTCGATGATAGTGACGATCCGATCGAGGATGTCGGCGATTTTGGCCGCAACTACTCACCCTAGTTCGATGCTAGTGACGATCTTGTCGAGGATGTCGGCGATTTTGGCCTCGACGAGCGGTTCCTCGTCCTGTATGCGGTGGCAGGACGCGATGAAAACATTTTGTGCGTGCAGGATCGACGTGTAGGAGTTCTCAACCAGATTCTCCAGCTCCTGCAGCTCCGAAGCCAGCGACTGTCCTGTAATTCAGAGATGTCCGTTTCTTCGTTCAAATTGATTGAAAAATTTTATTTGCATCATCATTTGATGAGAAAAAGTTTTCAGCATCATTTGAATGGAGTATATTAAGAAATATTTAATGAAATTAGAGTTAGAAAAATCATCGATAATTTGATGAAAGTACATATAAGGGGTGTTGGACGTGCCATTGTCGGGGTCTGAGTTGATAAGACCAAGCAGCGCAGCGAAGCGTCGGTGCAGCAGCTGCAGCTGGTCTAGCCCCTCCGTGGTCTGCTGGCGGATAGACCGACGCAGGTCTTCGCTTGCAGACAATACAGACCGCAGCAGCACCTTCACCTGCACGTTTATATATTATATAGAATACATACATTGTATAGCATAATGTAGCCTACGTATATGACAACCTTTACCTGTAAGTTTATACATCGTATTGGTGAAGAAAGTCAAGCATATCTGATAGAATATTAAATATATATGGATAATATAAGATCATTTCGGTGAAAAAATTATATCGTTTTATGTGTATTTCTCGAAGTTTGTTTGTGTATGAGTAGGTGTGTGTGTGTGTGTTTGGAGTAAGAGATTTATAAAAACTGTTTGGGCGAAACAGAATTATGTTTGAGAATTAAAATCGAGAGCAAAACATGCAGTCGTGATCATCTTGCGCATGATATGATGCTCCAAATTTGTTTTAACACTGAGTTGTGTATATGTAATATATCTCATTTATTAGCAATATTTGGAGGTACAAATTATAAAGCTTGACTATTTCAAGAGGTTTAACTATCCAGTGAGAAATAGCTTGAGACAAAAAATCCTGTTTGGAAGTTTGACGAAACTTGCGACAAAATCTATTAAGAGAAATGTGGATCTTTTAACTTACAAAACTTTGATAATTATAAATTCTCATTAGTTATTAAATATTAAACGTCCAGCTCTTAATCCACGTCTGATATCCACGATGAACACAACTGATAGTCACAAAAGCCCCCTCTGTTATATAACGTTATAACAAAACCCACCTCTGTTATATAACGTTATAACAAAACCCACCTCTGTTATATAACGTTATAACAAAACCCACTACCAAGCCCACCTCGGATAAGGCAGCGACAGTTGACACGTCAGGGGAGCAGGTGGGTTGACTAGTTCTGTCCATAGCAGCCCACTGCCCGTCTGAAATTGGTACTCAGTATTACCCTCTTGTTACTCAGTATTGCCCTCTTGTTGCTTAGTATTACCCTCATGTTACCGTAACAAAAATAGCTATACAGGAGGAATAATTTGAGGCATAAATGTTACCCTTATGCGGAGGTTACCCTAACAGGGACAGCGTACTGGCGGATTAATGTGCACAATATTACCCCAAAGCGAAGATTACCCTGAGAGTAACTGCGGTATGGGTGGATTAATAAGATGCACAATGTTACCCCCAAGACAAGGTTTACCCTGACAGTAGCTGTGTTACGGGCAGGATAACAATTTTATAAAATTAACACGATCAAAAATTAGATAAAAAATGTCGCTTCGGGCACAAAATGGCAAAGTCATTAGAAGAAACCTACTTAAAGAACCAACACCAATGATTATATTACCCATTTTTTGCCACAGAGATTGAACTTGTCAACACGGGTAGCCAAAACCTAGCAAAGTAGAAGTTTTATTAAACAAAAAAATGTAACTCGTTTATTATAATGCAACTATTTTTCTTGACAAGAAAGTTCACTAATTCACCAGATCTTATAAATTCACCAGATCTTATTTGACGTTTTTTTTAAATTTTTGCTGAATTTGCGATGTAAGAAAACTAATTATAACAGCAATTATTTTCTCCAGTATGTCTCAGGCTTGCTATAATAACCAGTTTTGGGCACAGCCCGCTAATCCGCTAACCGCTAATTAGCAAAGCTGTCGTTTTCCTTAGCCCATGGCTGACCACTTCAACATATGTACGTCAACCAATCACGTCTTGTGTAACCTATCACGTCTATAGCTTCACAAGACGTCATGATTGACGTACATATGTTGAAATAGTCAGCCATGAGTGTGGCACAGCGACTAAAGAAAACTTCAGCTTCGATAATTAGCGGTTAGCGGATTAGCGGACTGTGCCCACCACTGCTAATAACTAGTTTAATTAGCCTCACTGCTACTAGATGTGGCGGCAGCGACAGACGCGTGCTCTGCAGTGCCCCTGCTAGGGGCGCCGCTAGTGCCCTTCCTCGCCCCCACACGGAGGTGCTTCGACGAACTCGTGTCTTTATCTTCATCGTTGTTGTTATCGTTATCTACGCCGGTGTTTTCGTTGCCATCTTTGTGGTTATCGCTGTTTGACTTGCTGTTATCGTTCTTGTTGCAGATGCAAGTTTGTTCTTTAAGCTGCAACGTTAAATTGCGCTGTATCGTGGCTGTGAATAAAAACCACGAATAAAAATTATTAGTGAGCATATTTAAAGGATAAAATCGTAAGACATAATAAATTACTAAATTAATTTAAATAACCAAATAACCTAATGTTATTTAAGATATTGAGTTAAGATTTATTCAAGAGTTGAGCCAAAGTTGATTACGATTTCAACTCACTGGCTTGTTCAAGGATCAGCTGAGTGAGGACCCTGTGTTGATTTCTGAGTTCAACTTCTGACGTGTGGATGACGTCAGCGAGGGACGTCGTAACGTCGCTGTTGATCGACGCACGAAGAGCGGCAAACGAACGCGTCAACGATTTTTCCAGACGTTGTGCTATCTGAAAAAAATTGAACACCAAATTATGGGAAAGTTAAAAAAACTTATAGTAACACAAATTTAAAGTACAAAAAAATTATAGTGACTCGGAAAAAATTGATTTAAACTTTGCGCTGCGCGTCAAAATTCGGGAGCCAGGAAGACGTTGAATACAAATGTGCGTTTGACGTTGCTCGAGACATTGAGGAAAATTTGTAATGTAAATTGACTAATAATCACAGCAGAAGCTTAACAATTAGCGTTTAATAATTATTACATTCAAACCTGCATGCAAGAGTTGAATGTAATAAACTCACCAAACAACAGCCAAACTCAGTCAAACTCTCCAAACAACAGCCATTCAGAACTCTCCAAACAACAGCCATTCATAACTCCCCAAACAACAGCCATTCATAACTCTCCAAACAACAGCCATTCATTACTCACCAAACAACAGCCATTCATAACTTACCAAACAACAGCCATTCATTACTCTTCACTCACCTCTTCAATAACAAAATCCTGCATGGCACACGGCTGCTGTTGTTGCAGCTGCTGCCTTTGCTGATGCAGTAGTTGGTTCTGCTGTTGATAATTCTGTTGCTGATTTGGCATTAGTTGTTTATTCTGTTGCTGCTGCTGTTGCTGTTGGAACCTTCGTTGATATTGTCGCTGCTGTTGCTGTTGATAACGATTTCGCAGCTGAGACATAGATCTGTTTTCCTGTTGAATGCCCGTGAGAGCATCGTCTGCCGGTGGAGGACGATGTGTTGAATTCGTTTCAACCTGAGAAACATTGACGTGACCAACTGTTGACGAGTTGACTTGCCCAGGCGAGTCCGTTACGTCGAAGCGTTCTAGTTGCGTCACCAGCGACTAGAAAATCAAAATTAATCATAAAAAATCGAAATCAATCCTACAGAATTGAAATTAATCGTAATAATTTATACCAATCGTAAAAAATCTATACCAATCGTATAAAATCGAAATCAATCGTAAATAATCTAAAACAATCGGATAAAATCTTAATCGATTACAAATAATCGAAGCCAATAGTATAAAATCAAAACCAATCACTGCCTCGACTGGCGTAGGTAGCGGAAACTATTGCAGAAATGTTGAACAATGTTTTCTTACGATATGTACGAAAATATATGTCTATTTTTGCAGCGACAACTTCTATAAAGACAACTTTTGTTATATAAACGCCGTAATTATAATAATGACGAATAATAACATCATAATTGAATATAAAAAATAATGTTTAAATAAACGTATAATAGTCGTGATGACATCAAAGAATTAATGAACTACGAAGTACATCGTTAGACGTTACCAAACACTGCTAAACTGAAGGATATATCTGAGATTTATTAATTAATAGCAGAAAAAATTAATTAGGATTAGGCTCGATATAAAAAAATATCGATTCTTATGTCTCCACTTGATGATGAAGACTTGCCTGCGTGTCCCTGATGGTGGACTTGATGATGAAGACTTGCCTGCGTGTCCCTGATGGTGGACTTGATGATGAAGACTTGCCTGCGTGTCCCTGATGGTGGACTTGATGATGAAGACTTGCCTGCGTGTCCCTGATGGTGGACTTGATGATGAAGACTTGCCTGCGTGTCCCTGATGGTGGACTTGATGATGAAGACTTGCCTGCGTGTCCCTGATGGTGGACTTGATGATGAAGACTTGCCTGCGTGTCCCTGATGGTGGACTTGATGATGAAGACTTGCCTGCGTGTCCCTGATGGTGGACTTGATGATGAAGACTTGCCTGCGTGTCCCTGATGGTGGACTTGATGATGAAGACTTGCCTGCGTGTCCCTGATGGTGGACTTGATGATGAAGACTTGCCTGCGTGTCCCTGATGGTGGACTTGATGATGAAGACTTGCCTGCGTGTCCCTGATGGTGGACTTGATGATGAAGACTTGCCTGCGTGTCCCTGATGGTGGACTTGATGATGAAGACTTGCCTGCGTGTCCCTGATGGTGGACTTGATGATGAAGACTTGCCTGCGTGTCCCTGATGGTGGACTTGATGATGAAGACTTGCCTGCGTGTCCCTGATGGTGGACTTGATGATGAAGACTTGCCTGCGTGTCCCTGATGGTGGACTTGATGATGAAGACTTGCCTGCGTGTCCCTGATGGTGGACTTGATGATGAAGACTTGCCTGCGTGTCCCTGATGGTGGACTTGATGATGAAGACTTGCCTGCGTGTCCCTGATGGTGGACTTGATGATGAAGACTTGCCTGCGTGTCCCTGATGGTGGACTTGATGATGAAGACTTGCCTGCGTGTCCCTGATGGTGGACTTGATGATGAAGACTTGCCTGCGTGTCCCTGATGGTGGACTTGATGATGAAGACTTGCCTGCGTGTCCCTGATGGTGGACTTNGTGAACAATGTAATGTGAGTGAACAATGTAATTTGAGTGAACAATGTAATGTGGTGAACAATGTAATATGAGTGAACAATGTAATGTGAGTGAACAATGTAATGTGGGTGAACAATGTAATGTGAACAATGTTCTCGAGAACATCAGAGCGAACAATGTTGCAGTTACGCTATGAGGGACAGTATTATTATCAATTTTTGCTACAAGAATTTGTATGTATTATAAAATATATTTACAAGTAATTTTATTATTATTTTCTTTTTGAATTGAGCGAGAAATTTTCACTTATTTAAGCTTTGGAGGGATCGACAGCTGACCTCCTGAGCTGACGTGGCTGACAGCTTACTGAGCTGCTGATCTAAGCTGAGCTCGAGCGCTGACAGCCGAGAACCGAGCTGACCGATGCTGGCACTCAGCTGCTGCAGCTGATGGTTAACGCTGCTGCTGCTGGCAGCTGCATGCACCTGATGTGGGAAGTGTCAGGTGACAAGATACGTAAAATACGCAACGTATAATGCGTAACTATAATAGCGTATAATACGCAATGTATTAGACGTAACTATAATAGCGTATAATACGCAATGTATTATACGTAACTATAATAGAGTATAATACGCAATGTATTATACGTAACTATAATAGCGTATAATACGCAATGTATTATACGTAACTATAATAGCGTATAATACGCAATGTATTAGACGTAACTATAATAGCGTATAATACGCAATGAGAAGATAATATAGCGTAATTATCAATAATTTAATATATTTAAATACGATAAAACACCATCTTAAATTTACATATGTCAATAGGAAAAACTTATTATTCATCAAATCTAGCTGTTTAATATTTCAAATTTTACGGATTAAAAATTAATTGCACATCCGTTGAGAACAAACCAACCAGCAAATGAAGTTGAAACAACGTTTTATCATCAACGTTTTTTTAACGACAGATGCCTAGTGGGCATTTAAACCGTTATTAAAATACGATATAAATTAAACAATTTATTACTTCGGACGCAGCGTGCCTGGCTTCAACTGCAGCACCTCTGGTGACCAGCACCAGCAGCAACACGTGTAACAACCTGGGTTGTAGCACGTGTAACAACCGGGGTTGTGGCACATGTAACAACCGGGGTTGTACGTAGCATCCTTGTTCGTTACAAAACCGGTGTAACTTTCTTCGCTTCGTTGTAATTTCTTGCCACCACCTGAGATTGGTGTTACACTTGGTGTCCATGTGACACATTGAGATTGTGTTATATATATGAACCTTGTAACACAAGACGTTGGTGGTGATGTCATAAATGTAAGCCTTGTTATAGAAAATGTTCGTGATGTTGTTATGTATTAACATTCATCAGTGTAATGTTTCGCACCAACATCTGTTGTGATGAGAAACGCGAGATTCTCATTGATCTGCAAATGAATAATGAAAAGCAACTTAGGCTTCATTCAGACTATGCCCTCACACTCTTACCCTCACCACCACCCCTCACCACCACCCCTCACCACCACCCCTCACACTCTTACCCTCACCACCACCCCTCACCACCACCCCTCACCACCACCCCTCACACTCTTACCCTCACCACCACCCCTCACCACCACCCCTCACCACCACCCCTCACACTCTTACCCTCACCACCACCCCTCACCACCACCCCTCACCACCACCCCTCACACTCTTACCCTCACCACCACCCCTCACCACCACCCCTCACCACCACCCCTCACACTCTTACCCTCACCACCACCCCTCACCACCACCCCTCACCACCACCCCTCACACTCTTACCCTCACCACCACCCCTCACCACCACCCCTCACCACCACCCCTCACACTCTTACCCTCACCACCACCCCTCACCACCACCCCTCACCACCACCCCTCACACTCTTACCCTCACCACCACCCCTCACCACCACCCCTCACCACCACCCCTCACACTCTTACCCTCACCACCACCCCTCACCACCACCCCTCACCACCACCCCTCACACTCTTACCCTCACCACCACCCCTCACCACCACCCCTCACAACCNTGTTTACTTGTGTGCCGTATTGTTTGCCTGTGTGCCGTATTGCTTAATTGTGTGCCGTATTGTTTGCTTGTGTGCCGTATTGTTTGCTTGTGTGCCGTATTGTTTGCCTGTGTGCCGTATTGTTTACTTGTGTGCCGTATTGTTTACTTGTGTGCCGTATTGTCTTCTTGTGCGCCGTATTATTTGCCAATGTGCCGTATTTTTAGTTATGTGCCGTATTGTTTGCCTGCGTACCGTATTTTTTGTTTGTGTGCCGCATTCTTTGTAAACCTGCGTACCGTATTGTTTATTTGCGTTTTTGTATATGACTGTAAACCGTATGATATTCCATTTGGTGGTACGTGTAATTTGTACACAGCATGCAAAGTTATTTATTGACAGTATTTTTCACGTTAAATGTTATAATCAAAATTGAACGAGGAAACAATCACCACTTTTAGTATAACAAATTTAACAATCTTTTAATTCGCATATTCTGATCAGTTTTATTTCTTATTCTCCAATTAAGAAGCACTATGTTTAATTCATGAACTTTTGAATTTCAAGTTTAAATACTCAAGGTTGATGTCGTAAGCTAGAAAAGCACTTGTAAAAGAAGCAATACTTCAAAACTTAATCTTCCCTAATAATCGCGCTGGTCGATCTTGCACATGCACCTCTCCCCACCACTGCTAGAGGGTAACTGAAGTCCTATGAGCCCTCAACCCTCAACCCTCAAGCAAATCTCTATCGTATATACGTACATACATTTATTTCCCCTTGTGATATAAGCGTAATGAGAAATTTTTGATTATATATAATAATGGATTACTAGACGCTGGCAGTAAATAAAATATATTTGAAAAAATGTTTCTTTTCCTTTATTTATAAAAAAAACACAACAATACAATTAAATTATAATGTAAACCTAAAATTAAAAAATATGCATCTTACTTGAAATTAACCATATTAAATGATCAGTATGCAGCTTCATGCGCCGCAGCATTCCCCACGCATCCGAGTGTTGATACCCGCATGTGATGATGCGGATGATGAAGTGGATGATGAATGATGAGGGTAATGATGAAGTGGATGAGGGTAAAATAAGTGATGCCCTCGGGCAGCGTCTTGCCCACAATACCCTCTCTTGTGCCCTCAGCGTCGGCATCAAACAAATCACCGGCGGCCTGAGCTTGATGCTTGAGCATTATAACTCAAGTGTTAATAAGTAGGTTTGCGAGAACTCGCGCTATTTTCGTCTACAAAAACTGCGTCAAAAGTTGTCCATATATGACTTGTAAATTTTATAACTCTACAAAAATGTGTCAACTGTTGCATTATATCACTTATAGCAGTAAATGGATCATATTGTCCTAATGGTGATACAGTTGTTTCGCAGTTGACCCAGTTGGGATAGATGTCCTAATAGTGACACAGATACGCCATTTCCCGGCCAAACTGTGTCGAGATGACCCACCGTATTTTGCACTTCGTTCTCCGTATTTTTCAACATGGAAATTTTCAATTGATAATTTTCCATGTGTAACCTTGTCTTCAGTTCAGAGTCTCGCTTTGATTGATGCGGTCTACGCTCCATTGATATGCACTCATGCACTGATATATGCATGAAACGAACGCACAAGTTTATTAACTTCGTCATGTGCAATAATTTCATCACAGTTGAACCCCGATTCAACCTATGAATGTATAACACAAATTAAACATTTTTTTTATATCCGAGCAAGGTATTGGTTTTGATGATGGAGATATTTGATATTTATACTTTTCCTGCTATTTACGTCTGTACTTGATAAGTTGCTGATGTACTTTTTTGTTACTTTAGTAAAATTTGTAGGAAGTAACTTGTCTTGAACTGCATCCGCTCGGTCAACTTCTTTTTCCAAGTAAAACGAATCTATGATCTTGATATTTTGAATCTCTTTACAGTTTTTATTTTGAGCTTTGATTTTGCGTGGAGTTGCATGAGTAATTTCCCCTTTTCCTTCAGGCGATCGAATTCCAATCAAAGAGATTTTTCTGTGAGTATGAATTTCCGCAAAAATCCCGTCAGAAAAATTTTCTATATTCAAATTTTCACCCTGGTTTTTTCCGTAAATATTTCCTTCACGCCCAATTTTTTCAACCGGACCTGCGGTATCAGATTCGACATGGAATCCGATACAAGTTTTTTCACTTGTATTATCCAACGTATTATCCTGATCTGGAACAGAATCCTCTTTTGCAAGGAATCCTGTAGAGGATGCGAGAGATTCCTTTGAACTTGACCTCGCCACTTCAGAAAATCCCTTAGGATCAACAAGTGAGTCAAAGGAAGGCGGAGGAACTTCATCGACCATCAGGGCCTCATAGCTCGGAGGATCGTCCTGCTCAAAAAATGTTATATTTTCTATCATTATGGTTTACAAATCGTGTATACATCTTTATTTGACAGAAAATTCTCACAGATTTTTTTTTTACACATTTCATTCTTTCACACATTCTTCACATACATTTTTTCACAGAATTTTTTACACAATCATTTACACACTTTTTTTTACCATTCGACAGAATTTTTTAGCAATCGACAATCCCCAACAGAGGATACTTATATCTTTTTATCTAACGCAACGAGCATATAGAATTTGAAAGGGTATTTTAATTAATTAATTTGAAAGGGTATTTTCACAACAATATTTCATCAGTCAAATGGCAATATCTTGTCTGACAAAACATCCACTTAGATAATTTTACAAGAGCTACTTTCTCAACAAAACTTTTGTTAATCCAATGTTACAATTTCCTCCCCCGGGCCTCTGATTCATTATTTTTCGTATACACTATTAATGTTTTTAATGAATGTTTTTATTGGGTTATAGCTAAAGACAAAGGTGTTATCAATATAGAACGAATTATTCATGGAGTTATAAGCAACACTAATGACTTATCATGATAGTGGAAACTCTTATCAGCATGACTTAAGATAAAGTCAAATAGAATATGGAACTGAAGCTTCTTAAGTGCGTTAATTGCTTATTAAATATTAGTTTGACATTTTTATATTGTGAGCACCAAATTACATTTTAATATTCAACTACAATTAAAAGGTTAACGAAATGTTTGAAGAAATTAAAATTTTGATCCATCCTAAACCGTTCTGACTTCACAGCCTCGACGTTGCCAGACAGTAATGTTGGACCGTCAATAATCCTCAAATATTTTTTATATATGCCTAGGTAATTTCTTTTTAGGTATTTCTTTTTAGGTAATTTTTAAAAGTAATTTCTTGTTAGGTAATTTCTTTTAATGTAATTTCTTTTCAGGTAATTATTTTTATGTAATTTCTTTTTAGGTAATTATTTTTATGTAATTTCTTTTTAGGTAATTCTTCTTAGATAACTTATTTTTAGTAATTCTTTTTTGATAATTTATTTTTAGGTTATTTCTTTTAATGTAATTTCTTTTTAGGTTATTTCTATTTTGCTAATTTCGTTTAAGCTAATTTTTTAGGTAATTTCTTTTTTGGTAATTTTTTATGTAATTTCTTTCCATGTAATTTCTTTATAACTCACAATTTCTTTAACTTCAGACACTGAAGCTTCAGAAGTTCGTGAGAATTCTTCTTCTGCTTCACGTGGCCGGCGTGCTGCGATGTTGGCCACGCGCTCGTGGTGCAGCAGCGTCATGAACACAAGCAGCACCAACAGATGAGTCATCACCGCCATCACCACCAGCACAAACGCGGTGGTGTAGGTCATACCCAGCGCCTGGTGTGGTGTAGGCATCACTCAGTAAAATATAAGGTCATATCGTCCAAATAAGGATACATTTTTATTAACATAGGACAAACAGAGATCCAAATAATGATACATTTTCATTAAGACAACGCGTGCAGAGAACGGACGTAACACTGATACTCGCTTTTGCCGGGCAAAAATGGGTCAGGGTGACCCATATAAGGGCGAGAAGCTGTCTCTTATACACATCTAGATGTGTATAAGAGACAGGGACGTACCGTGGGGGTACACGCGGGCCGTACCGTGAGGCTACATGCGGGACGTACCGAGGGGGTACCCGTGGGACCTACCGTGGGTGAGGGCTGGCCTTCCACACGTGGGACGTACCGTGGGTGTACACGTGGGACGTACCGTGGGTGAGGGCTGGCCCTTTACACGTGGAACGTACCGCGGGGGTACACGTGGGACGTATCGTGGGTGAGGGCTGGCCCTCAAGCACGGAGCCCAGCAGCCACGTGCCCGCCATGCCCAGCAGCACGTGCCCGCTGCTCAGCGGGGCACGGCGCCTGCCTCTGCACGTGCAATAATTCATTTAATTAATTATGTAAAAAATCTACGTGTATTAATTAATTTAATTAATTAAGTAAAAAAATCTACGTGTTTTAATTTAATTAATTAATTCAGTAAACAATTCTACTTGTATTAATCAATTTAATTAATTCAGTGAAAAATTATACGTGCATTAATTAATTTAATTATTTCAGTAAAAAATCTACGTGTATTAGTTAGTTTAATTAATTCAGTAAACAATTCTACGTTTATTAATTAATTAAATTAATTCAGTAAACAATTCTACATTTTTAAGCGATTTAATTAATAATTAAATTTTACGTGTATTAATCAATTTAATTAATTCAATGAAAAATTCTACGTTTATTAATTAATTTAATTGATTCAGTAAAAAATTAAACGATTATTAAGTAAATTAATTGATTCAGTAAAAAATTCTATGCTTATTAATTAATTTAATTGATTCAGTAAACAATTCTACGTTTATTATTTAATTAAATTAATTCAGTAAACTATTCTACTTGTTTTAATCAATTTAATTAATAATTAAATTCTACGTGTTTTAATCAATTTAATTAATTCAGTAAAAAATTCTACGTTTATTAATTAATTTAATTGATTCAGTAAAAAATTCTATGCTTATTAATTAATTTAATGGATTCAGTGAAATATTATTAATATATTTAAATAATTCAGTAAAGAATTATTCTACGTGTATTAATTAGTTTAATTAACTAAATAATCAATTCTACATGTATTAATTAATTCAATGCATAATTCGTTAGGAAACAATTATCATTGTTTCGTGATTTGGCTTAATTAAAATACCTAGTTCAATTGGTAATTCATATCTTTTGCATCGATCAATTAGAATTGGTGAATAATCTCTCCAATTATTCATATCCAGGCAGGTAACATAAAAATGAAGTGTGAATTTTAAACTTTTATCTGGGCCTCTATATGATAATCATCAAATTTTGCCATAAAATAATTAATGATTTTAAATTATTTAGCATTTGAATAATGAAAAATGACTAGAATTTCGACATTACACATTCAATGTATTTTACTTGTGACTTCAACATTACACAATCATTGCATTTTACTTGTGATTTATACATTCTACATTTATTGTATTTTACTTGTGATTTGCACATTCATTGTATTTTACTTGTGATTTATACATTTCACATTCATTGTACAATATTTTACTTGTGATTTCAACATTATACAATCATTAAATTGTACTTGTAATTCGAACAAAATTCAGTTGTTCAAGGCGCACCGTACATATCGTACATCTACCGTACGTACATCCACCGTACATATGCATATATTTGTTTATGCACGGTACATTTTGTACCGTACATCTACCGTACATATCGTACGTAGCTATGGTTGAAATTACGTTTACTTTCGACTGGCCCCATGTTTTCAACACAAGTAGTGGTTAATTATGGATTAAATCTGTTTGAGTTCCTCTTAAATATTTTATGTTAATTATTAAAAAATAATTATTAATATGTCAATTGATGCTATGTTAGTTATTAATATGTTAGTTATCAATATGTTAATCATTAATTTCTTGATTATTAATATATTAATTACTAAAATGTTACTTGTTAATGTCAATAAGATACTCACGATGGACTTCTCCAGCAAACCATCGAAGGAAACTAATCGCTAATTGGAACAAAATAAATGTAAGCGATTATTGTGCTTCTTTCAGTTCAATTAACACCTCCGTTAATTATGAAATGATTTAGTTGTAACGGACTGAAGCGAGGAATTGTCTGACATGTACAAGTTTGGTCTAATTGAGTATATCATTCAATTAAGTTTATTAGGATTGCATGAATTTAATGATGAATGATGATGTCATGGGCTCCTGCTGCAATCAATCAAGGCTTATTGTTAATCATATTCATGCACAAATACAGTTAATGATTATCATTGGTTATTATTAAAAAATTGTTTAGAAAATTAACTCATATATCTGCTGGTATAATTGAATCAATAAATAGAGGGTTTTATTTTCGAATAATATTGGGTGTAATACGATTAAAATCATAAGATCAATTATACACACTTCAGAATTATCCACTAACAACGGTCTTAAAATTAAATTTAAATTTCTATAAATATTATACTTTCAACAAAACCAAGCAGAAGACCTCATTTTAAATCTGAATAGTGACTCAGAGAGACGTGAACATTGCATGAAATATCTCAATTACAAAGCAAAGAAGTTTAAAATCTCAAACAACATGTCAATTTCACCGCAAAATTCATTAAACATTTTCAATTGAAATTTTATCTCCCATACTGCAAAATAAAATCTAAAAAAAAATTCAAAATACATTGAAAAAGACGACCGAAAAAACGTAAGCTCGTAGCCCAGAACGCAACTACACACACTGGCAGAGTTTGACGTCAATTACCGAACACATGCAAATCTCAGATGCGTTATCAGTGATAACGATTTGTTGATTCAGCGTCTGTAATCCAGTGAATGAGCATTGATAACCAAATGTAGATTCAGCGTCTAATTCAGTGGATGAGGATAGATTAAGATCTGTAGATTCAGCGTCTCTTTCAGCCATTGAGGATCACGAAAAACATATTATACCAATTCTGCGTATATGTTTTATATTATACAGAATAGCCAAGAGTATGGAAATTCAAGTTTCTGAATAATACAGAAAAGAAACCTGATAACGGGAACGGTTACTGTTAAAACCTGTTGTGTTGTTTATATTATTCGTTTCATGAATTCATTGTTTGTTTTTTCACACAATCTTTCATCTAATAGTGTTCACTGCACCAACAGTTGTGGCGTATAACGAATCTATATTATAACTATATAAATGTAACCACTGAAAGAATTCACATACAGCGTAGTACAATGTGCTACTGTGCAGCACCGTGCAGCACCATGCAGCACCGTGCAGCACCTTCTGAGCAGCACGCATCTCTGCGCCCGAGATTCTCTTATCAGCAGAGACTTCCCCTGGAGGCCTGAGACTCAACGCTAAGCGATAACGTTTGTTGTAGTTGTCCTTGTGTTATCCTGTGTGGTGTATTGTTAATAATACAGAGACTTGAGTATACAGAGACTAAACTATGCAGAGACTTGAGGATGTAGAAAGTAAACTAAATTCACCAGAGATTCAACGCCGCAGTATCTGCGTTATAACAACGAAAATTCACATTACAACGAAAAAAAAAGCTATCCGCTGCGCCGGATACGCGGCAAAGATAACTTCGTTGTTAATGCAGGCTACTGCAGGCAGCGTCCTGCGATCTACTGACCTGCCGGCCTGCATCCTACGAATTACTTGTTTGCTGGCCTGCATCCTACGAATTGCAGGTGTACTCGCCCGCATCTTACGAATTACTTGTTTGCCGGCCTGTATCCTACGAATTATTGTTACGAATTGCATGTCTAGTGCTCAGTATCCTACGAATTATGTAATTGTTTGCTGGCCTGCATCCTACGAATTATTGTTACGAATTGCATGTCTAGTGCTCCGTATCCTACGAATTACTTGTTCGCTGGTCTGCATCCTACGAATTATTTGTTTGGAAGCCTGCATCCTATGAATTACTTGTTGATTAGCCTGCATCCTACGAATTACTTGTTTGCTGGCCTGCATCCTACGAATTACTTGTTTGCTGGCCTGCATCCTACGAATTACTTGTTTGAAGGCCTGCATCCTACGAATTACTTATTTGCTGGCCTGCATCCTACGAATTACTTGTTTGAAGGCCCGCATCCTACGAATGACGTACGCTGAGAATATACGAATAACTCGTGTCTGCATACGGCCACTAAGTATGCGTGGCTGTATGCAGTGTAAAGGCTATTGGCAGGATATACATTCCCTAAACATAAACTAAACTTGTTACAGAAAATGCTTTGTCATTTCCGACTGAAGAGCCGCTTATCGAATGAAGCCCAGAGATTAAATTTGAATGCAATTAACCGTAAGAAATGCAATTAAATGCAAGATGATAAAATGCTGAATGCATTCAATAATTTTGTAATAAACTGACTGTATTAAATAGTTGTCCTTCCACTTTGCTTTTCAAATTTAATCTTTTGCATTGAGGTGACTCAATAAAGAAAAAGTTCGATATACTTTATCCCAATAGAGTTTGCATTTTATTCAGAGACGAAATGAATCCTGAATTAACTCTAAGATGATGCCACGTAAGATCCTCAATCTTAGTGTTCCAAATAATAATATAAATTAAACCACAGGATTAATTACACATTGCTTTTCAAAAACCAATTTATTATAATTATATATGACATTTTTAAATAGCAGTACAGTGATTCAGACAGTCGTGGAAAGCTATAGGAAGATACAGAATTTGTGCAACTCTATCCAGTATACAATAGACATAATACAAAGTTTCTGAATGGTTACCGAGTACACAAGAAAAATACAATATAATATTATTATAGAAATAATATAATATAAGAAAGAAATAGCTCAGAATAGATATTTGTAATGTTATAATCACAGCGGGATGCAAGCAATGGTTACATGTGAAGGAATAATGCAGATATAAGGAAGGTTGAAACAAGCTACGAAAAATGTGAAGCACAAAAACAACTCATGGTAACATAGAGAATTTAGTGTTAAAGTTTCGTGTTTATTCGATGATTTTTGATGGCAATTCAAGTTCGCTCAATTTTTTGCTTTCCTGAATCACAACGACAAAAATTTAAGTTAGCACAAATGTTGATTTTAACAATAAGTTTGTGTTTTTGAAACATGGTAATTTAAAATGTCGCTTAATTGAGAACAACACAAATCAATAATGAGAAATTAGTTATGTTCTCATATGTGAAACACCCAAAAAGTAAAGTGCATGGATCAAATTTATTTCCATTGATGAATGAAAAAAATGTTAATTGAATTTTCTCAAGGGAGAACTCATACCTCCCACACAAAAAAATATGATTTTCTTTCTTTGATGGTGAATAAGAAAGCAAAAAATGGTGAGTAGGAGGCGAGTTGCAGGTGAGTGATCACAGTCAAGGCGAGGGTGAGTTAGTGTTAGGAAGGAACTATAAAGTTAAGCTCGCGAGGTCAAAAAAAAAAACATTTCTCTTAACATGTCTAGAAGAAGTGATTTTTTTAGAAAGTGCGTTTTTTTCATTTTCGTTCTTTTTTATGGATTTGCGGCACTAGATACAGTATGTTATTTATTACTTATTTATAATAAGGCAAAGACATGGCAGCAGATACTTAAAAAAAACTCCATTGTAAGTCCAATAATTGGAGTCCAGATTCAAAATTCACTATTAATTTGCAGTGATCGCAGGACTTACGATCACAGGAAAAAAATTTCGCAAAAATGACACCCTCTCAATCTCACAAAACCGACGCCTAATGTACTCTTGGCGTTAGATTAATTGAAATAATTGGCATTGCGAAGAATCAACTCCATCCAGACCTAACTAAGCTAAAGTTTAAATTAGAAGAGCCTACTAATTCACGATAGAATTTGACAAATAATCGTATACAAATTTCTAGTGAAAAAAATCAATATAATAGCATTAAGCACGAAGTTCACAGGCCGAATAATCGTCCTGGAAATATTTTTGTCGAAGGCAAGAAAAGCAAGCGTGAGTTATTAAAACGAGTATTATTGAATTCGATTTTGATAACCAATAACTGTAATAAATTTTGCCGCTAAAAATTAAAACTAAAATCGAGGGCGGCAACGAGGACGGCGTCCATCATGCGTCGTCATCCACCATGCGTCGTCCATCATGCGTCGTCCACCATGCACCGTATTTCATGCGTCGTGCTTCGTCCACGAAAGTCTTCCTTATGAATTTCCTCCCTTCACAGTAAAATGAAAATCAAATATTAAATTTGTTATTATTGGCTATATTACAATTGGCTAGCTGATTACCCATAATTAAATTGCTAATTATTATTAATGCTAGTCAAGTCACTATTCAAACATACAATTGAAAAATCGAAACTAAGATTAATTTATAAGAATCGTCCGTAAAAAGTCTCTAAAAACAATATATATAAAAAAATTGAATTTAATTTTCATATAGCAAAAAATTCAATTTAAGAGATAAAAATTTCAATTAAGAAACTGAATTTTCAATAGAATAAACTGAATTTAAAATTTAGTGAATTAAACTTTGAATTAAATAGACGAAATTTCAAATTGAAAGGACTAAATTTAAAATTGAATGGACTAAATTTCAAATTGAATGAATATAATTTATAACAGAAACTGATGAATATGTTTCCACATCGCCGACCTCATATTACGGCAGAAAAATCAAAGGCTGTTCCGTGGACGAAGAAGCATCGGGTTCACAGGTCGCGGAGCTGTCCAGCGTACGGCGAGTGCTTGATGCCGAAGCTGTACTCGGGCAGCTGGGGCAACACGTTCGACTGTTGGACCGAGACAAAAATTATAAACAAAATTTTACAAATGTCACAAAACAAAAATATCAAGGGTTTAAAAAAGGGAATAAAATAGAGCTAAAATTTTAAGATTATCATCAACTAAAAATGTAAGAATTTGAAAATGTAAGAACAATTTTTCAATTCAAAAATTCAATTTTTTTTTTCAATTCAAAAATTCACTTTTTTCAATTCAAAAATTCAATTACAATTGAATTTGATTTACAATTGAACAATTTAAATATTCGTAAGGCAAATACAATTGATGAACATTCAACAAAATTTTAAAGCTGCGATAAAATATCTGAATTAACATAAGAATAGACGTAAAAAATCAGCGACGAAAAAGTTTAAGAAGGACATAGAGAACGTCAGCAATTTTTGAGGTGAACATCGACAACTTCGGGAAATTCCTAGAGTGAACATTATATAGAATATCGGCAAATTTCTAAGGTGAACATAAATAACGTGGGTGAACTTTAAAAAGTGAATAAGTTCGAATGCAAACTTCAACGGAAGCGTTAATAACGTCAGTAAAATGTGAGAAAAACTTAATAAAAAATTGTGAATGCATCAGTGCAAATTACTTCATTATAATTATTAACACAAAATAATTACTAAAAGCACAAAGTCATATTCTGTCAAGCAAACAAAGTGCGTTTAAAAGCGTTGCAAGGAGCAAGCCAAATCAACCTGATAATATCACTATCATATGATATAGTGATAATGCTATATCATATCATAATAATAATAATCCAAGCGTCTAATGATAACCAGCAACTACCAATAAACCGATCATCAATTATAAAGCAGGTATATTTAATTCGTGCACCACTCAGAATAAATTGTGTGTTGTAGGACAATTTGTGTCGGTGTAGTTGATGAACTGAACTTTATGTTGTTCGACAGGCAGTTTGTTTGTACCAACTTAGCCCTCTAAATTTATATTCTTAATGCGTATGTATACTTATATTTCTCCTTAAAGAATGAGCCAAGTGTTCCAAGAGGCTTAATTCTTCTCAAATTTGATCTGTTATGAACGCTCCCTTCTCGCTCATAAGAGTACAAGATCTAACAACCTTCTGGAATTGGCATGTTTCACAGTTTCATACGAAACTGTTATCTCGTAGAGCTGAGGAAAAGTGTACAGAACTTGTTTCTGACTATACAGAACTGGTTTCAGACTGTACTCGCATTCACAATATATTTGTCTGAGATTTTAGAATTCATCAAGTGCTGCTGTTATAGTGAGCTTGTTTTCCTCATTCAATTTACAAGAGATGATTTAAGAGCTGTAGGGCATCTTGCTGTTTCGTGAATTACGTTGTTGGAGATCAAGCAAGTGCTAGTTGTGAATAATAATATTTTCAATATGTGGGTGGTTTTGAGTCATTAAGTTGACATCAGTGGTTATCAGCCATACCTTATCGGGATTGTAAGCGTTCGGTGCTGGCTTAGGTGTCTTGTCTCCAGGAATTTCTGTCTTAGGAGCCATCGTAAAGACAGGGAACTTAGTCTTGCACATATCCAAGTCGATGGCGTTATACGTTCCGGGCGCAGGCACGTTCTTCTTATCCACAATTTCTATCTTCGCACCCATTGTGAAAACGGGAAGTTTCTCACGGCAGACATCGATATTTGCAGCCTCGTATGTACCTGGTCCTGGAACTTTGTTTTTATCCACAACTTCGATCCTCGGACTCATGGTAAACGCTGGTAGTTGTTCACGGTAGACGTCGGCGTCGGGGACGTTGTAAGCGTTGGGAGCTGGTACATCGTTCTTCAATTTCTCTTCGATCTTAACGCCCATTGAATACTGCGGTAACTTCGCTCTGTATGCGTCAACATCGACAACGTTATAAGTCCCTGGGGCAGGGACGTTCTTCTTGTCTTTTTCCTCGATCTTGGCCCCCATTGTGAAAACTGGAAGTTTTTCCTTAATGGCATCGATATTACCAGCTTCGTATGTCCCAGGACCAGGGACATTATTCTTGTCTTTTTCTTCGATCTTGGCCCCCATTGTGAAAACTGGAAGTTTTTCCTTATAGGCATCGATATTACCAGCTTCGTATGTCCCAGGACCAGGGACGTTCTTCTTGTCCTTCTCCTCGATCTTGGCCCCCATTGTGAAAACTGGGAGTTTGGGTTTGAGGACATCGATGTTGCCAGATTCATAGGTGCCGGGGCCAGGGATATTGAAATCCTGGGGATCCTTGATGCGTGGGGATATTGTGAACTGAGGTCCTCTGTCTACCATGCACTGTGAGAACAACGGTCATGCAAACCAACCAACAAATTAATTATGTTATTAAGTAAAGTTTATACATGAAGATTCATACGGTCATTGTAATGTAAAACAATTAAGTAAATAGAAGCAAGATGTATGGTGCATATGGATTTATTTGTGATGCAGAACGTAAACAAAATTAAATCGATAAATGCTATATAATATGCAAGTTGAAACTTGATTAGCACGATGCCTTAGAAACATAATAAAGCATACGGAATTATTACTTTTGGATAAATAATTATTATTACTTGGATAACATAAATTAATTGCAAAACTTTTAACCAAAGGTCTCGTGAACTCAAGTTCCACCAGTAATATCCCCAAAAATGGTGGAACAAAAAGCCGACGCTCTACTTAAGCCAAATGCAAATAAGAAGAGAAATGCTACAATTAGCAGAAACTTCACAAAAAGCAAATTAATTTATATCAATTTTCACCATGGTTCTCTTACTCACCGTGCGTCATTTGTGGTGTATTCTTCACATCGTTATATGGTCAGACTCATCAGTTACTCACCGCGGTCAAGTGGCAGCACTGTCAGAGGTGAGGTTACTTTACTCACTTCTTGAGAGCTATACTCATCCAACAATTGTTGTACTCGCGACTATCATAATAATACGCCTTATTTGGTTCATTCAGCCCCATTTTGGAGCAATGAGTGTAAGTACGAAGAAAAACGATAGTATTTTGTTTGAAAACTCATTGAAGGCGGACAACCTTTCTCTTTGCAACCCTTCCAAAGAAAGACATTTAGAATAATCATAATAAAATAAAATGTAATGCAAATACGCGTTAAAATAACCATATAATACCCGCAAGGAACAGAAGGCCAGAATGTAAGGCGAGAAGAGGATGAGGCTAAGATAGGCATGCGAGATTAGAATCAAAAAGATCAATTAAAAAGTTAATGGAATAGGTAGTAGCGATCTTTCACCCACCCGCAGCCTGTAATGTAGCGTTGTTTGATCATAGCAGTGGGATACTTTGTTATGCCCATGCATGGGAACGCTTGTTATGTCCATGCAGAGTAACGTTTGTTATTTTTATGAAGAGTAAGTTCTGTCAAACAGGCATATCTGACGTCACTATAGTCAAGAGTGGCAGTAGGAATGGTAAGTTCGTAAAATGAAAATAAGTTTACGTAAATATACACTATTTGGAATCATTGAAAATTTTGGCACTATATTAATTTTGAACCACACGTAAAAATTTTAGACATTGCTTACCAACTTGAATCGTTTTATTTCGAAAAAGATCTGGAAAAATATCTTTAACAATCTTTTAAGAAACCAACCCCATCAGTTTCCCCGGTATTCGCACGGACCTGGTCTGGGTGATAGGCATTGGGGCTCGGCTTTTGGGTTTTGTCGGTAGGCTCAATTGTTTTTGGGGACATGGTGAAGGCTGGAAGTTTCGACCTGCAGAGATCTAAATCTACGGGGTCGTAGGTCCCAGGTCCCGGTACAATCTTGTAGCTATTCTCCTCAATCCTCAAACCAAAAGTGTGTGCTGGAAGCCTCGCGCGACAAGAATCCAGATTCCCGAGGTCGTAAGCGCCAGGGCCAGGGACGAAGTTATCTATTTTTGATTGAATTTTCGAACCCATCGTGAAAGCAGCCAGTCTTTCTCTTATGGCATCCAAATCTCCCGCGTCGTACGTTCCAGGACCGGGAACGAAGTTCTTGTTCTTTTCCTCTATCTTCATGCCAATAGAAAAGGCAGGCAGTTTGGCCTTACATGCGTCTAGGTCTCCGGGTTCGTAGCTGCCTGGACCGGGGACAAAGTTCTTGTTCTTTTCTTCTATTCTAGAACCAATAGAAAAGGCAGGCAGTTTAACATGTTATATAATTGAAAATCAAATTTAAAAATTTCGCAATTAAATAATTTACTTGAATTGAAAGTAACACCAACATACCCTTGGTTTACAACATACTTCTGAGATTCTGGTTACTTTTTGCGTCCAAAAACGAATCAAATTTGATTAAAGAGCAAAATAAATCACTGAGTGAAATTAGGAACTGGTTTAAAAGAGATTTTAAAATAAAATAGCATACGTTTGAAACCAAATAAAGAAGCCATGATGGAGAACAATAATGAAAAGATTTACTTGCTGTTACAGTAGCAAAGTCGTCTCAAGAGTTGAGGAAGAATGACTTTGACTCACCGTGCTCTCTACGTGTTCAAGATGAGTTCGACTTGTGTAAAATATCATAACACATAACGACTCATAACGGCTACAAGTATAAGATGGTGCGCCATATCTCCAAATGGAACATGGTGCCTCATGTCTCCATATGGAATACGGTGTAAGACAGGAACACGTACCATGGGTCCTTATTATGTAATGCCATATGGCCAAAACTTTGAACCACTTCTCTAGCTCCTCTATGCACATCATCGACCGTTACAGAGGAGGTAAACTGAGTTAGCCCTCACAACTAAATTTGTCCTCCTTTCAGATATTTTTTAGCAGTTGGATACAACAAGATGTGGATGGAATAGTTCAACATACTTTTGCAGGCTTTCTGGTCGAAATTGCTAGTCTTTAGATTCCAATTTCAAGCATGGTAGCCAGCTAGGGAGAGTACCTTTTCAGGGATGTAGACATTACCAAGATGGTAGTATGGGAGATTAACCCTCTACCGCCGTATGTCATTCTCCGGGAACATAACTTTCAGCTTAAATTACACGTAAACTATTGAGTGCATGAGTGTAGCAACCTGAGGACGTTTGTACGCAACAGCGAACATTTTTAAGTTGTCGTACGTGGCGGCAACCATCGTGAAGTGCAAGTCATTTTGCGCTCATTAGAACGTATCCTTTTTGGGTGGGCTTGTGACAATATTGCTCAGGTTACTCATTTAAGGCGGTAGAGGGTTTAGTCCATTTTTGGAGGGCAGGCGATCTCGCATGTACCTTAGTGTAAGTACCTTTTCGTAGAGTTACAGAGGTGTGGGCTTTCTAACATGGTAGCCTGGTAGAGTAAGTTGAAACGTGGTAGAGTGAGTGCAAGTAGCCTGTTGGAGTAAATACCTTTTCTGGGGTGTAGACATTGGGCCCGGGCTTCTGGGTGTGGTCCCCCGGGATGATGGTTCGTTGGCCCATGGAAAAAGCGGGACTTTGTTCGGCTTTGTAAACGTCGACGTCAGCGCTGTTGTAGGTCCCGGGACCCGGGATCTGAAATACGGGACCGCGTTAGAGGATGACTATACGGGACTGCGTCAGACGAAAATCATACGGAACCGTGTTAGAAGATGACTATACGGAACTGCGTCAGACCAAAATCATACGGAACAGTGTTAGAAAATGACTGTACGGGACCGTGATAGAAGATGACTTCTATCACGATGAAACAGAAGATGAAACAGAATCACGTCAGAAGATGGTGAAACGAGACCATGAGTGAAGATGAAACGGCACGTTAGAATATGGTGAATAGGACCGTCTTCTTATCTCTAGCCACGCTCACATTGTCTCTAGCCATGATCATCTTATCTCAAACAACGTCTACTTATCTCTAGCTATGGTCATCTAATCTTTAGCTATGACCACCTTATCTCTAGCAACGTCCACCTTATCTCATGCTATGCCGACCTTATCTCTAGCCATGGTCATCTTATCTCAAACTACGTCTATTTACCTCTAGCAACGTCCACTTTATCTCTAGTACGCTAGCCGAGTCTACCTTATCTCAATTTCCGTCCACCTTATCACTAGTTCAACGTCCACCTTAAATCTAGTACGCTAGCTACATCCCCCTTATCTCTAGCAACATCCACCTTATCTCTAGTCCGCTAGCTACTTCTATCTCAATTTCCGTCCACCTTATCTCTAGTTACGTCCACCTTATCTCTATAACGTTCCCCACATCTCACCTTCATCTTATCCTCGATGTCACGGGCGCGCCCCGCGATGGTGAAGGCTGGGGAGGAGGCCTTACTTCCCTCCACCACGGGGCCCAGGAGGCTGGGGATCACGTAGCTGTTCGGGGCTGGGGAACAATAAAATATTATGATAAAGATAAACAATAAATATTCTATTATAGATGAACAAAAAAAAATATTTTAATAAAGGTAATCAATGGAATATTTTAATAGCGATAAACAATAAACAAATGTTAATTAATATTACCAATAAACCATTTCAAAATGTGCAAATAATAAAATATTTTAATAAATACAAACATTAACAATTTCTTTTATGTACGAGTAGACGTCTACAATTGGAGAGTAGCTATTACTCGTACCTAACAATAAGCCACTACTTGCACCTAACAATAAGCCACTACTCGTACCTAACAATAAGCCACTACTCGTACCTAACAATAAGCCACTACTCGTACCTAACAATAAACCACTACTCGTACCTAACAATAAGCCACTACTCGTACCTAACAATAAGCCACTACTCGTACCTAACAATAAGCCACTACTCGTAGCCACTACTCGTACCTGGGACTCCGTTGGGCTTCGAAGTATCAATTTTGGACCCAAAAGAGAATTTTGGGGCGGCCTCCATGACCAACTCCTCCCCCTTCTCGGGGCTGTAGGCCCCAGGGGCTGGGGTCTGGAAGGGCTTGGGGTCTTTGGGCTTGATGTGCATGGAGGGGGCTATTACTTCCACTTTACCTGCACACGTGAAAGTAGGAAACTTAGGGAATAGAAAGTGAAGTGGAAAAACGACACAAACAATTTTTTAAAATATTTAGAAATGTTGAAAAATGAAGTGAATATTTTTTTAATGAAAGTGAAAATCTTTAAAAATAAAGCACAACTAAACTTTGAAAGTGAAAGTATAATTTAACAGGGAAACTAAGGTATGAAAATGAAACTAATTTCGAAATGAAACTAAAAGGCTTCGAAGACATTTTTTATTTATTTATTTTTATCTTTTGGTGAATAATTTTCGCAAAATTAAACCGAAGCAAATAGATTAGGGACTTAATTTCCGAAACGTAATATCAGAGAAGTAATATC